>NW_025955179.1:0-63625 GCF_022376445.1 Fomitopsis serialis | reverse complement strand
GTCGCCGTCGTCGTGCCCGGCGGTGAGCTAGATCCAGATTATTTGGGCCTTGTTTGGCGCTGTGGAACTGTTCCCTTTTTGGCAGTCTCTGTGAACGACGAAGCGCGCAACGACTCATTCGGATGTTCGGGATGCTGTATTCGCGCTAGCTACGCTGACTGCGCTACGAGAATTCGTATCTAGGCATCGGATGGGGGAGATATGACTGGCTCTGCGCGAGAGCGAACGACCTCACGCGCTCTGGAGCCGGCCGCTGTAGCGTTCACGTGCCGGGATCGACACTCGGGAATGACCGCGGCGGCCAGTTGGGCGCCGTGCATTGCCCAACCTCTCCCAGCAACAGAGCACAGCGAAGCGGGAGGTATGCTGGGACGGTATGCTCGGAGAGCGGTGCGCCAGCGGGGCCTGCAGGCCAGGGAACGGGTGGCTCAGCTGGGGGAGGGCGGAACATGCTACGCCGAGGCGCCCATGTTGGGCAAACACAGCGCGGCCACTCGAGTGCGCTTCCCTGCGCCGCCCTGGCCAGCGGTGGTGTCTCCCCGCCGCGCGCAAGCTGCAGGACGCGCAGAGGCGCATCTAGCAGCCCGCTGGGCCCGCTGGGGGCAGCGAGGGCAGCTGGTCGCGACAGAGGGGCGATTTCGTAAGAGTGGCTGAAGGCGTGGCTCAGCCAAACAACAAATAAGGCTCCGTGGGCCAGCGTCTCCTGCTCAGTTGCACTCGTCGTCCTGGGTGTATCAGCCCGATAAACTGCCTCCCCTCGCTCTCTAACTCCTACCACCACGTCGTCCACAACTACCCTCACTGCTATGCAGACCGCTGTGCACGCCATGGCACCGCAGCTGCTCCAGTATTCCCACCTCAATCGCCCACTGAACGGCAATTCCACCGGCATGCCCACGCCTCCCACAACGCGCAAGCGCAAGCGGGCTCCTCACCAGTACACCGTCAGCTACAGCGAGGTCCAGGAGGTCGACAGTGCCGGCAAGGTCCGCGATGTCATCGTCATCGACGACACTCCCCCACCCACGACGGCGTCCCCGTCCACAACACACATGTTCTCGGCATCGTATCAGCCCCCGCTGTACTCCGCTCCCATCCGCACACGGGCTCGCGCAGCCCAGGAGGCACAGGCGGTGTCGACGAGCGTTTCCTCAGTCACGCTCACAGGGCCTGCCGCGAAGAAGCGGAGGCGGGACATCGCTGATGATGCTGGCACCGTCGCGAAGAAGCCCGCCACAGGTCATCTGCAGCAGCTCGTTGCGAACAAGTCCATTGCGAGTGGTAGTGGTGCTACTGTCGATGAGGTATGTCCCATCTTCGGCCGAGACGACGCAGTTGTGCTGATTAGCTCTGGCAGGCGTCGAAAGAGGTCTCTTGCGACGACAAGGAAGGCCACTACATCGTCGTGCCCGACGACATAATACACCGTCGTTGTACGCGATTTTCTGTTACTTATTGCGCGATGTGGCTGACTTCTTTCTCAGATCGCACTGTACGGCTGCTTGGCCAAGGGACTTTCGGCAAGGTGGTCGAGGCAGTCGACACTGAAACGAATAAGAAAGTAGCTATCAAGATCATCCGAGCCGTCCCAAAGTACCGTGACGCAAGTAAGATGGAAGTGCGAGTCCTCCAGAAGCTAAAGGAGCGAGATCCGAGAAATGTCAAGTGAGTATTCCCAACCGTGAATCGCGATCAGCTATTCAAGCGCACCACGTAACAGCAAATGTATCCATCTTATACAGTGGTTCGACCATCGTAACCATATATGTCTCGTCTCGGAGCTACTGGGGATGTGTGTCTACGACTTCCTCAAGGAAAACGAATTCGCACCGTTCCCTCGCCAACACATACAATCATTCGCGAAGCAGCTCCTCGGCAGTGTAGCATGTACGTGATTTCGCACTGTATAGCAAGTTCTCATTCTGATCATGTCTCCACAGTTCTTCACGACCTTCACCTCATCCACACCGATCTCAAGCCGGAGAATATCTTATTGGTTAACAACGATTATCGGATTGCTCAGATCCCTATACCGGGCAGAGGAGTATGTCCTGATTTTATGTGGCGTCATTCGCTGTACTGACATCGTGCCAGCGTAATGCTGCAGCAACAAGAACAAAGAGGATACTGAAGTCTACGGATATCCGTCTAATCGATTTCGGTTCAGCGACGTTCGAAGACGAGTATCATTCGAACGTCGTGTCGACTCGACACTATCGTGCACCCGAGATTATTCTTGGTAAGCGCACCTCAACATTCTCGTCGACCATTGGGTTAACGTTGTTGTCGTAGGTCTTGGTTGGTCATTTCCATGCGACGTCTTCTCTTTGGGATGCATTCTGGTGGAGTTCTACACCGGGATGGCCCTCTTTCAGACCCACGATAATCTCGAGCATCTCGCCATGATGGAGCAGGTGATGGGGAAGATGCCAGACCGCTTCGCAAGGCAAGGTGCTCGGTCGAAGCCAGAGTTCTTTAAGGAGGGCAAGCTCGACTGGCCCAAACCGAAGGTCTCGCGGCAGAGCAAGAAGGACGTGCGTGCTTGCCGGAGCTTACAGGTTAGTACCAAGGGTGCTGTTCTTCGTGACAATATGCTGATTGGCCTCCCTAAGCAGGAGATCATCCCGCCGAAAGACGGCATCAACGTACACTTCCTCGATCTCGTCAAGAGGTTGCTGACTTTCGACCCTGCGCTCCGGATATCTGTACGGGACGCGCTCGCCCACCCGTATTTCGCGCTGACGGTCCCAAACGAACAATGAACATGCCTATGCTATTTCCTCCTCATTAGGTATGGTCACGGACAGGCGGTGCCACGTCCCTCACTCTATAGGAGTACTTAATGCTGTGTGGTTCCGTTGCTGTTCGCCTCGTCTCGTCTTGTTTCGTCTAGCGCTTTCGGAGGTCTCCCGCATGTACAACCATATGCAACCATACGCATCTCCCTTCCTCCGACATCTTGACCCTCTGCATTGTGATGCTGTCCCTCCCATCTCATCCCCGTAGCATTATCCCTCGCGCTCATCCATGCCATTCATCACAATGCATTAGTAATGTCGTGTATCTATCGCGAGATCCCTCTCCCCATCCTGCCATTTCGTCATTCCTCCACGTACTACTCTGTCTCCTACTTTTAACATATTCATACTGAATTTATAGATGCAGCGCTCTTCCCCCTGTATTTGTGTCGGGTATGGGGTATGGACCAGGGTTGGCATTGGTTCGTGCCATGTATTGTATGTCGAACGTACAATGTTACAGTAAGTCTCTCGTGTAGACTATCATCCATATGCATAACTGCTGTGCTCGTCGCCTACAGAAGGTTCAAGGGTGCGTGCGACTGGCCGCAGTGACGCGGCCCGCGGGGTGGCGGTGAACAGCCCCCCGGCGGGCCTCGTCCTCGAATCGAGGGTGCGCGGTAGCAATACTGGCGGACCGTGCCGTCTCTACTCCGGCTCTGACGCAATGGTCTCAACGCATCGATGTCGTGCTACTCTTGGGATGTCCTAATGACCTATGTTGGGCAAGCTCGCGGTAACGATAGGACATAATGCTGGCGAGGATCTACGCACAACTAGTGGTCGTCGATCTCACGCGCACGGCCTGCGTCGCTACACATTTATGCGACATGCATGAACTAAGTACGTATGACGTGAGTGTTCCCAGCCCGAACGTGCGTGCTGCATGACCGAATTCATACAGGACAATGGCGTATAGCATGATAGTACTATAGCCGAGGAGGCGATATGCATACCACGGGGCGTAACCTCCCAAGCCACGTCTGCATCAGGAGGGGGCATGCGTCAAGCGGGCCCGTGAAGATTGTTCAAGCTTGACGAACAGGATGAAGACACATTGAAACTGCACCGTTGCCTTGGACAGTGCTGACACGGCCTACAGACGTCGCTTTCCGGGATTCTCGCATGGTTGCACAGGACGCCTTCCGAGTCTCTCGGAGCCTCGGATGGAGAACAAGTCGTCTCCGAAGGTGAGCCTTAGATGTGACGCCGTCGAGAATGGCATCGCTAACGTTTCGCTATGCATTTTTCCTGCAGTAGATCTCGGCCATTGAGGGCGATTCTCATGGCACCCGACGAGTGTCTTAGTGATCCTGTTCAAATTAATAGCCATCATGATCGTCGGGGATAGCGAAGTACGACTTGGAGGCTCGGACGCAGGGACGGCGCCAAAGCCACGACACGTTCAGTCACGGCACGTGTGCGTGACCATTCTTGACGCCAACCACGACTCGGACCCGGGGCGAGGCTCGGTAACTTGCGAGTACAAGGCAAATATTCAGACATTTCGGCATTCCTGCTGGTATGTAGGTGAGGCAGGGATGTCACTTTTCCGATGGAATGCACTCATTACACAAACCAATTCGCGCAGGTTCGCACTCGTGGAACACCGGGGGCACCAGGTCGCGATCTCGGATTGCCGCGTGTCAGACCAGACATGTCAACCGATGACGCGAGGCTACGCTGCTTGTTATGATGCTTGATAGTGTTACACAGGCTTGGCTGGCATTCTTACACCTTCCAGTGAGGTACGATGATGAAACTGGTATGCATCTGGATTCCCTCATTATAGATACGACGACCGACATAGCATCTGCAGCAGTGGACATCCCGGCTAAGTACGCAGCGACATGAGAATCCTACAATGCGAGGTCGAAGCGTGATGAGCCGGCAACTCAATCTCGTAGGTACAAGGGAACATACCATGTCGCTTCACTGTAGCATCGGGCTTACTTGCTCTTCGGGGGCTCGGCGCAGCCGCACGCCGGCCAGGAGCAGGACCCGCCGTTCTTCTCGACGTTAGCGCACTTCACGGTGTCCTACAGAGGAGTGTCAGTGTTGTGTACGTCGTCGCTTGCCTTGCCTGTTACTCACAGACATGATGTTCGAGTGTAGGTGTGTAGTAGTCGAGGACTGCTGGCGATCTACCACATCGGACCCACCTTATATGCAGCAGCCGGGCGGTACTTTCCCGTCAGCTGTCTAGCCGTACTCCGCAAGACTGGCGACTGTGAGCCAAATTTGGCGCTGAGATTCTAATGTCAAGTATTCTATTGGCGTACGTGGGTCCCAATCACAATTGCAAGTTCTGTCATGTTGTTCTCGATCAGGCATCTCTCCAGGACTGCGGTACTTCTGACCAATACCCAATCAACCATTTCGGCTGATGAAGGCCGCTGTTGCTCCTCTCGGAGCTTCTTGTTCCCGAACTTGCACTTCAACGTTCTCGGACCTCACACTGTATCACCTGCCGTACAGCGACAGTGGGTCTCGGGCCCCTTTATCTGATAGTGCTCACCTCGGACAGTGGTAGTTGTTGTCGGACGGCTCATCTTGACGGATTGCCGGTCGGCCATTCTTCCCAGCTGACAGAATGTGATTCCACGCAGACTAACCCATACGTGGCGAGTACCAACCAGTCTCTTCGTCCGCATTTCTCTTATAAGGGCGCTTTTCTGACAGGCGCTGTGAAAGAACATACCAACACGGCAGATTTGTCGTCGTTGAAGGATGCATATGATGCAGAACGCACGCTTGTCGGACAATGTTCTCCGTCGCTTCAGAGGATGCAGAGGGCCTTACAGAAACTTCCCGCATCCGAGAGGAGCTGATCGTGTCGTATTCGTCACCGAGGTTGGGTTCTCAACATCGCTTACGCGTTTTGTAGCGCCGGTTGATGGATGCTTTGAATGGCTATTGAGTAGGTTCCGAGTTGCTGTTCTTTGCAGATAAACCGGGAAAGCAACTCAATATCCTATAGGACAGAGGGTAACTTAGAATCACTGCTTGCTTCTCTCGGACCGGGCAAGAAACAGGAAAATCCGTGTATTTTCGCTGTACTACATGACGACTCCTCGTACAAGACCACACACAATCAACCCGACCATAGCTGCCTATCCAAAGAACGTCATAAGTACCATGTCTCCACTGCATGCACAGAAGCAAGCCTACCTACGCTATGGTGCGGTAGAGGACATGAGTGCGATCA
The DNA here is from genome assembly GCF_022376445.1 of Fomitopsis serialis. Lineage (NCBI taxonomy): Eukaryota > Fungi > Basidiomycota > Agaricomycetes > Polyporales > Fomitopsidaceae > Fomitopsis > Fomitopsis serialis. Next base: position 57,619 of record NW_025955179.1, on the reverse strand, counting down.
CTTGCTCTTCGGGGGCTCAGCGCAGCCGCATGCCGGCCAGGAGCAGGTCCCGCCGTTCTTCTCAACGTTAGCGCACTTGACGGTGTCCTACGATATCTGGTAAGTATCCTGTGCAGTGCAAGTCGTCGGGTGTGCTACTCACAGACATGATGATAGCGGATGTAGATTGTAGTCGGTGACTGGAGTCCAGCAATTCTCAGTAGCGACTCTTTATACAAGGACACAAGCCGGGCTCCGAGCCGGGCGTCACCAAATGCACGGGCGACCATTCGCCCCTTCGTCCAGGCGCGGCTGTTCCCCAACCATGCTATGCAACTGGCGTTATCATCGCTGCTCTATTGGCCAGCACGTTGCACAGGTGTCTCCGCGCTGTGGGGTCGCAATTCAACGCGACGGAGTTGTACCGTTGGAAGTGATGGCGCTACCTGGTACGGGCAGACCTCTGTCAAATTGTTCCTTGCGGGCGTAGCTGATCTGAGCACTTGTAGAACAACACCTACTATTCAAGAGGTGATACCGACTGGACGGCCTGTCCAGACCAGGGGGGTTGGCTCTAGGCCTGACAAAGAATACAAACCATCCGTTGTCGGTGGGAATGCGAGAGAAGGTCAGGTACTCACATCTTCGTAGATGGAGAAGGTTACGTTCCGTGGGCAATACTCTCACGGAATGCATCGAACTCGTGGACAAACGGGAGGTGTAGAATCACGTTCCCCTTGGTCGTCGACGGAGGTTGACCAAAGACATTGTTTCCATTGGGTACCATGCGAGGTGGGTCCTCCTGACATCCCCGCGCAGTCGACGCCCATCAAATCCGCAGATCACAATTGTCTTCTGCAAGCACAACCCGGCGTTGTACATCTTCTTGCGCGCCCGATGCTGACTGCTCCAGCTACACGACTTGCTCAACGTAGTAGGTGTCCACCGATCCACACCGCGCTCCTCTCCATGCGCCAATGTCATTGTCAGCTATCGATCATGCGCGCGAGGTACCATCGCCTGTAAACTTGCCTCCTAGTGCGCACTGCGATCGATGGTCAGGCTAGCGTCGACGGCCGACGTCACCACCCCCCGACGCGGAGGCATACAACATCCCCAGGAGCGTCGAACAATACGGCTATGCGTCGGTCCGGAGGTGAGAGGTGCTGATCGTGACTGATAGTAGCGTCCAATTATCCAAATAAATTCCGGAGCGGTGTGTGAGGCGATGTTGAGCGACAAGGTGCCTCCCTGTTAGTCCCAATGGCCGATGTGGTGAGGTGCTTACCTGCACGCACGGGCGGGTGTAGGGAATAGCGTTGGCGACATACCTGATCGCTGCGATTGGGAAGATAAATGGAGCCCAATAACTGACTTGGCGTTTGCGCGTGCTACGCGATAGCATCCGATGAGGACCCAATCCTCGCTATAAAAGAGCGTCGAGGGGACCGTCGCATCCCCAGTCTTCGACTACTATCACATCCTCGAACACAATGTCTGTGAGTACTACCCATTCCGTGCGATAGAAGCGTTCAACCACTGACTGGATGCTCCGTGCGTAGGACACCGTAAAGTGCGCTACTACCGAGAAGAACGGCGGCTCCTGCGCGTGGCCGACGTGCGGCTGCGCTGAGCCCCGAAGAGCAAGTAAAGTGCTCGAGTCTGCTCGCATTCGTGCACCTCGGTTCAGAAGGTAATGTCGTTCCCCTTCATTGAGCCTCACCGCACTGTCTTGACGGCTTGTTTCATGCAGCTGCGCGTCTCAAGCCAGGACACCTGTACATTTACTCAGAGCGTCGGCCATGACTAGCCGGAGTATACTGTCATGTAAATTTAATTGTAGCATATTCATGCATTGGTTTGAATTGTCTGTGAGATGATATGAGACACGAAGGTGAACACTGTCTGTGGCACCGTATCGGATATGTGGCGGGAAGCTATTCCGTATGTACTACGTTGTCCACTGGCAGCGCCGAAGGAGAACTACCACTACTATGTAGCACGAGAACGCGTTAGTAGGAACGCGTACGCGGCCAATGTCACAGTGCACGTGAGCGTGACCGACGCGTATAAGCGTCGTTGCAACTCCTGCCACAAGTACTTAGCAGACGTCCAGGCCAGCTTTCACCGTCATCTTGTTTTGGCATTCACTCAACTTACATGTTTGACGCGAGGCTCGAGCTAAGGCATTTTGGAATCGATTGCACTTGACAGAAACCCAATGCTTCGATTCTTATTCCTTGGTCAAGTCAAGAGTCACCTGCATTCGATGAAGTACGTGACGGTGCTGATTCTATGATCTTGAAGACGGATGTTGACTATTGTGCAGTACTGAGAGGTGATGTTCACCACGACGACCTCTCGCCAGTCTTATGCGAGCTCCGGCCCTTGGTCCTCCTTCTCCGCCTTTGAATACGCGTTCGGCTTGCCCTTGTATTTCGGCATGGTTCTGAATGGGACGGAGAGCGACGTTCAGCAGCGTAGAACAAGACGGCGTAAGTGTTTGGCGTACCCTTCCTCCTCTTCCATTTCCTGCAGCAGCTCGCTTTCGCCCTTGTGACCAGACCATTTGGGTACACCGTCGGGGACGTCCATGACACTGATCATCGTGTTCAGCACTACCGTTCAGAATTGTACAAAGGAGGGGATCGTCTTACCGCTGACCGTAGAAGATGTGCGCAGTGGGCTGGAAGTCCAGTGGGATGTTGCCGTCCTTGAAGCGAAACGACGCCGGGTACGCGAGCACGGTGTTGCGGCCCTCGTCAAATATGGGTGATCGGCAGACGTTGCATGACACTTTGCAGGGCACACTATGCTCAGCAGTCTGGTCCTCTGTGGAGAAGAAGTGCAGCGCTTTTCCTTCGTTGCGAACCATCCTGGCGGAAGTCTGTCCGCGGGCACGGGTGAGTGCACGGTTGCATCCGAGTAGGTGATATATGACCTTGGGGAAAATCACCGCCCATTGGAATGGTGCTCCGTGCAAACGCTGGCATTGCCGCAGTGGCAGTGCTTTGCGTCAGCGGGTCACCGTGGAATTCAAACGCGACATGGCCGCACCAGCACTGCCTGCACGCGATCATTCGTTGAACGGTCAATAGCATGAGAGGGGCGACCTACGAGTAGTATTTCGCCTTGAACAGGCCGCCTTCGCTCTTCCACTCGTATGGTGGCTTGCGCATGTAGTCTTGCTCGTATGTACCGCCCTTCTGCTTGGCAGCTCACCACGCCATCCAGTATCGGGGATCCCACGCGTCTCGTGCGTCGGATGGGTCTTCGGGCGGGGATGGGTTGTGGGACTGCGTCCCTTGCGCACGGGTGCTCGGGGTGCGCGTTGGGCTTGACGTGACCGTTAGCAGACATAAGGCGCGTATTGTTGGTTGTGCAACGACTTGTCGTTAATACTCGCGAATAGTGCAATTGCGAGACTCGTTGCCGCGCAAGAGACCGCCGTACTGCAGCGGGGAGCGTGCGGGCGGTGGCGGAAGCATTTGCGTACTGCAGCACGCAGCTGGCCTCATATGCAAGACCGCCGGCGTCGGTGGCGGGGTGCGCCAGACCCATGATGTCACCATGACGCGTCGCGGTCACGTGCTACCGCTCGTAGCTGCTTTCCTGTCAATGAGGACCCAAATGAGGCGGTCACGATGTTGCTGCTTATCTGCGTTCCTTCTCTCACTGCTACCCATCTTTGTCGTCAGGCGTAGCTCTGTGTACACTCCATACTGCGGCGACAAGCTGATTCAGAGACGTTATCCAGGCGAACTTCTGATCAATCCTCACTGATATATACTGCACAAATGCCATCCTCTCGAGTCTACTCCCAACGGCTGCAGTGTCCTATGGCCTACAATCAGGTATGCTCTACCTTCATGATGAGCGACAGTAGGTATGCGTTTCGAAGCTCTGGCTGTCATTTTGTCCCGCAGGCAAACGAGAAATTCTACGATCTCGGCGGAGCGCTTGGATTCGTTACGAGTACCTTCACTTCGCTGTATTACCCATCTATGAAGGCGAAGTACTGGGATAAGATTCCAAATACACAGCTTCCCTCTATTATCAGCTTGCCCCCAGGCAACTCTTGCTGATGCTGCCATAGTCGTCTGGAGTACGCGGCTCGGTACATTTCTTGTCACTGTGGTGACAGGTACTACCTCGCAGTCGATAGCCCGCTGAACTTATCGAACCTGGCAGAGGGCGCTAAAAGCAGGGGGTGACTCAAGGTTCGACGAAATTAAATACCAGCCGGCAAAGTTCACAGCTTCTGGATGGCTCAGGGTACCGAACTCATAAGCCTCGTGTAATGGTCTTTCGGACTGACGTACGAATGTCTCCGCTCCATAGCTACGTGGGTTTTCGTCGTCGGCTTGCCAGTGTACCTGGTACGTCGATTCTAGACAGCAGATGGCGGGTAGACATGAGGCTCTCTGACACGATTATGTTTGCAAGGTCAACACGTTACCCGCCTCGCACATCCGCCACTCCGCCCGTTTGATTATTTCTCACTTGCTTTGTTTGCCGGTTCCTGGCTATTTGAGATCAGTGGGTGCTTCGCCATCCTACAGGACCTTCGAAGTGTCGAAGTGAATGAGACTGACCCGAAATTCGCAGTCGCCGACAGCAGAAGACCACCTGGCGCCGTGCCAGAGACAAAAAGGAGCATAACGAGAAATTCATTACCAATGGCTTATGGAGCATTAGCCGCCACCCGAAGTACGTGTCATCTCCCTGCGACACGTATGGTCTTATAAACGGCGCCCTGCTTCTCAGCTACGTAGGCGAGGTGGGCCTGTGGACTGGCATTTGGTTACTCTCTGTCCACTCGCTGTGCACGCCCTCGTTCCCGCGCGCTTCATGGCTGCTCGCCGGCGCGAGTCCACTATGACGTGGTTTCTGCTGCGCAACGTGTCGGGGGTGCCGCCACTGGAGGTGAGTGCTTCCATAGGACCCGTCATAGCTAATATCCGCGAACCTGACTGCGTTATGGTTGTTCACAGAAGGCAGGAACTTGAAATTCGGCAACGACCCGAGGTGGCAGGAATACAACGGTGTGTGGTACTTTGACATCTGGCCGTTACATCTTTGTCCCTGGAGCCTTTCCCAGACATTCAGATTGCCGCACCGATAGTCTGCAACCATCGTACATGTGTCAAATTTCCGAGCATGGCGCCCGACGATTCCGCTCGTCACGCCCCACGAGCATACCCGGTATCCTGTCACGTTTGGGGCTCTGCACAGCGGCTTCGGCCACGACGTGTTGTCAGTCGCGTCTTCTGAACCTCATATGGGTTAATTGCTGTCCCTTGTGGGCTGCTATGTCTTCACGTTCTGGTGTGCCTTCGCAGACACTCCCTCGGAACCTCTGTGGACTCCTCTTCCCAGCGTGCGAGTATTGGCTCGCTAGTCGACAGACTACTTCTAGCCTACCCACACAATCTGCAGACTCGCCCACTCTCCGACTATGCTTGGTGTCGGAAGGCGTCGTCATTCTGCGCGTTCCCTCGCTTGCATCGTGAGAGTTACGTATGCGCTTCCGCAACTTCGTTTGCAAGTCCTACTGACCAGGGGGGCGAGAGCTTCAAGATGCTGACGTGTTCTCACGCAGGACTGTTCCCGTCTTCTGGCCTTGGGGCCCGCGCGGCTGATGCTGAGAGCCGCAATACGCCCGGCACGCGCCATTTTACTGCCATAGCCATGAACCAGAACCACGCTGCGGACAGTAAATTTTGGCGCGCTTTCGAAGTATTTGATAGTTCTGCATGTATCCTGTCACCCCAGTGTGCGCAATGTGTATGGTAGAGTCATGTAGGGATCCGATATCCTGACCGAAGTTCCCCTTCTTGTGTAGCCTAATTGCATCCGCTCATCGCGGTAGCGCCGACGTACGTGCGGCACAATCGACAGTGAGATTACTCCGAGTCGGGGACTCGTCCCCTGGTTGGTTATTGTATTCAAGGCTGCATCCGAGTCGGATATGCGCGTGATTGTGTGCATGACAAGGACCCAGAGCGCTATTGAAAGTGTACAAACGTACGAGTCTTTGAATTCGATTCGGGCGTGCATGTTGCCGAACAACCAGGACGGCATAGTAACTAGACAATACCACTTCGACACCGGAGCAAACAGCGTGAAAAGTGACCACTTCAGCGTAAAATTGCAGGAATGGCTAGGTCCTTTGGGTGCTTGGCTAGTACCGCGCGTACTCAATCACGAAAGTAGTTTGCATACAGCCCAGAGCGAACCACTTGCGTATCATAGGATCCTCTCCAAAGACTCCGGCTACTCAGCAAAAAAACAAAATGGACGTTGAGGGCTTGAACCCTCGACCTCATGCAATATTCACACATGTGTGCAAAGCATGCGCGCTACCACTGTGCTAAACGCCTTAATGATCCCCGTTTTACTGCATTATGATGTTTTGGCATTGTTCGCCCATTGCCGGACAAATCTATGACGGGTGCGGAGGAACGAATGAGCATCTCGATCAAACACGTAATGGGACGATGAAGATGCTGGTTCTCTGGAAAAGGAGAAGAAACAAGAGTTACGTTAGGGCTGTAGATGACGGGAAGCGCCGAGGGGTATTCTAGCTCTTGTGATTGATTGCTGGCCCAGGCCGACGCCTCTTCCATGCAGGCGTAATTAGAAATCTCCCTCTCCGTCCTGCCGCACCTTACCGGCATCTTAAAGCTCCTATCCAACTTACCGCCGATTCCTGCCCTCTATGACCACCTGCCTGTTCATATATCTCATTACAGCTCCCATAAAGCGGCGGCCTGAACTTCCCGAGGTTTGCAACTTGCATCGTCTCACTCGAGCTCGCGACTGACGCTACGTATAACGCAGCGTCATGGCGTCCCAACTGGCCGAGAATCACCAGAGGAGCTGGCCGCCATGAATGATTTCCGCACCAACATATGGTCCGTGTTTCAGCCATTATACGAGGACAAGTGGGATCAAGGTGCGCACTGCTATGTTTCCGTATGTCACGCTCTGACATTGTTGGCCGCCCGCTGAACGCTGAACACCAGCTAGGTGGGATGCCGCTGTAGGTACGCACCTGCTCGCACCCCCCGCGCGTCGGCGTCTTGACGCTAGCTCCCCGAAGCGCGGTTCAGGGCAACGCACAACCCCGCAGTCGTGGACCGCTTTATGAAAAGGCACGGCTGCCAACATGGGAAGCCCTTGAGGAGCAGATGAAGAAGGGTCCACCTGCGTTCCTGCGCCCTGGCTGGCGAAGCCCCCTCCTCGGCAAGAGGGTGGACCTGTCATGGCTCGATTCGGACGCATTTGAGTGCATACGACCGACCAAGGACGGGTGGAGAAACAAGAAGGTAGTCGTGATTGAATTCTGGGCATCGTGAGTCTCGTCGCTTATCTCTTCGGCAGAACGTCAGATAACTAACCGCAATATATCCTTCTCAGGTGGTGCCGGGTACGTGCGGCACCCCCGCTTCCATGTCAATTCTCAATTGGTGTCCCATCTTCTTCAGCCTTGTCATGTGGTCTGCGGCGTACTCTCGAGAATTAACGCGACCAAACCGGACGTCAAGGTCATCACCTTCAATCACGAGGCATCTTCAACAAAACGGCGATTGTCGGGTCCATCGTCAAGAACTTCATCGATAGCCGGAGTGACATGGACTACCCGATATACATCGACTCGCATCGCGTCGCCGTGCAAGGTATTGGTGCTCTGCTGACTAGCCTCTTGAGATGTCAGCTAAGACGCGTTCCATAGGATTGTTCGAGCCAGGCCAAAACCTATCGATTCCGCTAGGTTAGCTCTTCATTCCCGTCCAATACAGTTTCCGCAAGACTGACTATTGGCGATAGTGTTCATCATCACCACCAAAGACCAAATAGTGCATTGGGTTGGCAATCCGGAGGAGATGGCCGCTCCGCTTGAAAAGGCCCTGAGTTCTCCGTGAGCTTCGTAGGCCCTTTCCGGGGGCATCCACATGCTGATCCCACGGCGCGGTGTACGCGACCTCTGGAACACAAAAAACGCCCACAGTATAGATCTGTATAAAATAGCTTGCTTTTTAGCTCTGTTAGTATCTGCACGTTGTCGTTCTGCGCGTACCCATCCTCTGGTCATTCTCGAGCCGATACGACGCCATTGTGTTGTGATACCGCAGTAAGTCAGTATCGTTCCATGCCGTACCGGTGACTGCTGAACGTTACGGCTTCTGAAGAGGCATGACATATTGCTCGGCACTTGTTCCACGGAGGTCCCTGATCGCTTCGTACAGCCCGATCTGATCAGTCGGAACAGTACCTGAGCGTCCCGTCTTCATGTGCGCTCGACCCGCCCCTATGGAACCGCATTCCGTGATCGAGCCAAACGGACATCCAAGTCGAAGCCTTCTCCGCAGGTGAGAGAGCTCTGGTTCAAATGGACACGTACGGTAGCATGTTGAGAGCTAACCCTGCTGTCAAGTCCACCAGACAGGCGGCTATCCCACAGAAGTACTAGGCTGCCTTGCAGCATGTGGTCAGCGTGTCCAACTGCGGGCAGGGCACATCTGGGCAGCAGTAAGCCAGCTTCGGGTTCGCTGTTGCCACTGCGTGAGATTGGCCAAGCGATAGCATGGGCATTCGATCATGCTGTTCCAGGCTGTTCCCCCGGTTTGCGCGTGTACCCGTACAAGATGTATCGACAGGCACACAGGCGTACCTGATCAGCCGGGTCATCTTTAGGTTACAATTCGTTGCCCCAGTTGAGATGGTAGGGCGACTGACTAGGTCTATGAGGTCTTCTCGATGTAGGTGCGTACTGGATGGGCATATATCGTACCCAATCAGTCAGCGTCCTGTAGACGGGATCATCGACGCTGTGAGCGCTGAGCCGGTGAGCGCATACCTGAGACTGGCCTGAGACTCCCGTGTCCAAAGAGCCCGATCCACGGGTCCGGTCGTATCTTGTTCTCCCACGTACCCGTACAGAGACGTCATCGCCCTCCGGACAGAGGGACCACCCGACGACCTGTCGGAGGCCTGGTGGTCTGATGAGCGTTTGAGTGCCCCAAAGGGCCAAGCAGGGCTGTTGTGGCTAACATAGTTACTGCGGTCAGCTTGAAGTTGATCCTAAGGGCGTTTTAATCCGTGCTGACCCACGCTGACGCATGTTCATCATTTTGAGAAGGACGCCTGCACATGACATGTTCGAGAGTCCTAGGGCTGATAGTTCGATTGCGGAACCCACATTCCTAGCATGTTGAGCGCGCTTCGTGACACAGACTATAGGCGATAAAAACGTACTGGTACTCGGCGAGATAATTCTTGCAATGTTACTGAGTCCTCAGTGGACGCCGCCGACGATGGCACCCGAAGACTGAATTGCACAGGTGTAGAACCAGAGACCGGCTCGTGTCGCGTGTACCATTACATCAAATATGGAGTAGAAGTCATGAGCGTGGCGCGTATATACGGCATGCGTACCGTAAGTATAAGGTCCACTTCCTACACCATTGCGTATTGCAGAGGCCGGCTTGCTAGACCCATAATCCACGTGGTCTCTCGCTGCAAACGTCTGGCATGAATTTGATGGCTGTTACAGAAAGACCGACCTTGACCACATATGAGTCGGGGTTCCCGACCTTCCTCAAAGCTTCATACATTCGCACCTAGGAACTAAGTGAGGCGAGCTCCCGCCGCGTCTCGCGCGTACAGTTCATCGTAATGACGGGGAGGGGTCGGTGGGTGGAAGGTGTGCGCATACGAGTCGGGGCCGAGGTGAGTGGTGCTGCTGCACTGGTGCAATGGTTCCGTCGACACCGGGGAAGCACGTCGACGCGCGTCGCGCCACGTGAGCGTTCCTTCAGGGAATCTCCTCAACGGGGCCCAAAGTTTGGCCAATGTTTCTAGAATAAACCCAAATAAACCACGTCTTCGCCTTGTGATATGTCCTGTAGTATCTGTAGAAGATCGCAAAGAACTAACTTTCATAACGTTCAGGATGGCGTCGAGGCATATGCTACGAATTTGTTTGCTTTCAAATTGGCGTGTCCCATCGAACGCCGCCGCCGGGCTGTGGTGCCAATGGAACAAGTAGCTCCAGGCTGTCTGGCCCGACAGTCAAACATCGTCCAAGTCCTTTGAAACTCATCCCACCATCCCATGTGCAAGGAAGGATGTTGCACGTATGTACTTCACTTGGACTACTACTGAACCGTCCTCCGATATAATCGGACATCACGGACCGACGGTCGAGTGACGTAAGTATGTAAAGACCTTCAGTAGCGCTCTCAGGCTCTCAGCCTCGTGCAACTTAGCAGCGTCATACAGCAGTACGGTCACATTGAGAAGCTGAAGTTCACTCTCACAATATCCCAGTGGTATACGTATCCCTCACAAGGTACGCATAGACAAGCCTGGTTGAACCGTTTCTAGGCTCTGACCGCCTTGACGGTGAGCTTCCACCAGACGGTCATCCAACGTCGTGACGACATCATGCCTAGACCAGCTCAAGAGGACATCATAGACCTAACATACGACAGCGAGCCAGAAAATGCTGGACATCCGGCGGCCGCGGGCCCACGTCACAATGAGGTCCGAATTCCACCGCTCAGCGCAGGAGCGCGCCAGCAGCTGTATACGGCCATAGAGACGTGCCCCGAGGACAAACTGCGGGACGTTCTAGCGAACATGGTGGCAGACGACGCCGTCTCGGCGCATGCACTGTTCGAGAACCTGGTTGCCGAGGACCGCCTCGCTCGGCCACGCGCTGCGCAGGGACACGCTGGAGGGGCACCGGAAATGATCTCCCGATGGGCGACCTGCTTGCGCTGCGGCGAAGACTTCGACGTGGCCGAAGAACGGGAAGAGGATGAATGCATGTATCATCCTGGTACGCCTATACGTTGATTTGGCTGTTCAGCCCGCTGTTGACCGACACCCCACCCGTAGGTGAACTAGAAGTCGACGAGGAGGGGTTTCCGGACCATGACGAGGATGTGCACGGTCCTATGGACACTCCAGAGAACAGGGAGTCCTTCCCGGAAAGTTTCTTCTGGTCTTGTTGTAAAGAGGACGGCCGGTCGCATGGTTGCACCGAAGGGACGCACGTCCCTGAGATGCCAGTCTCAAAGAAGAGGCGAACGAGATACTAGCACAACGCTTCCTTCATGTTGTCGTATCCGGATGCTCCATTGTCATTTGTTAACAGTGCCCGAAGAATGGAGACGAGGCCTCACAAGCGAACATCCGAGTTGGTATACCTCCAGGCAGCAGCTATTGTCGTCATACACGGAAAACACATAGCGACGAGCATTCGCAGCCAATAATGATAACATCCGCAGCGAGGCACACTTCTGATTACAGCTACACACGAGCTACATACGATCTTGGTTCCTGTACAATAGTACTACAACAAAAGTCCCTGTTTTCCATATGAAGATACAACGGCCAGTTGGCCAGAAGAACTATAGCAGGATGCGAAGCCGCCATGGGCGTCCACGCCCTGTGAGAGAACAAAAGCGGGGAAGCATGTATCCGTGTAGGGTGATTGCAGTCATGCACTGTTCCGCGAGGCCGGGGCTCGGCGGAGCATGGGGTCGCCGTTGTCATCGAAGTCCAGGTCGCCGTCCTCCGTAAATCGAAAGCTTGCCCACCCATCCATCCTACGCCGCGCAATCGACCATCTCCCAATCCTCCGGTGGGACGACGACCCACGGCTGCCCAACGTCCTCCGTCATGATAGTGTCACCATCCCCCTCGCGCTGAGACGCGACTATCCGCTCAAGGTCGTTCGTCGCCATCTGCAGCGAGCGCTCGAGTTCCCGATTCGCCGTGTACATCGACAGCGCTAACCGCGGGCCCATGTAGAGTATCTTTCGACCCTCGGGCGACATGCGCATGCGGGTTGTAATGGCCACACGGTAAAGGTCGGGCTCTGGCTTGGAGCGTGGGAAGCATGTGCGAGGCGGCGCTGTGGACGGCTTGGCCGCGAGAGGCGACGGACGGCGGAAGCTGGGCATGACGATGGAGACGGACGTAGGAACCGGTGTAGGAGAGGTGGATGGCTGAGCTACGGTGGGCGTCGAGCGCTGTGAAGTTTTCTTGTGGCCACGCTCGTCTCTATGTCGCGGATTGCGGACGTGGGGCCCGTTGGGGACTCGCTCCGAGCGCGAAGACGAAGAAGGCGAAGCGCTGCTGGTGCGGCCGTATAGGGTTGTGGTTACGGCAGCCTGCATGTCTTCCAAAGACAGGTAGGAGCCGGTACGCTGAAGGCCTGTACGGGCAGCTTTGCGGGGCGGTGGCGAGGAGAAAGACATGGTGCGTTTACGGCTAACAGGCTGGGTCGAGGGGGTGGGTGTCGCGGCGAGGGTCGAAGAGAAGGCCATCGACGACGGAGGGGGTTTAAGTGATGTCCCGGGTGATGGTGGGACGGAGGGCAGTGATGGAACGGAAGACAAGACAGCTCGGGGAAGGTCCCCAGCGGATATGAGTCCGTCGCAAAATGAAAATCACGTGCGAAATTGCCAAAGATGGGCCGCGCGGGCAGAGCCACTCATCGGACTTGCGGGCGCTCCGCGCTCCCCCGCAGCGCCTCGACGCCGCTCGTCCGCCTCGCTGCAGCCACGCCGCCCTTGCTCCGACCCGGACACAATGCTGCTCGATACAATCCTATCCTCAGACTCGGCCGCACGGGCCACGCCGCGCTGCCCGGTCGGCTTATCTGCAGCGTGAGCTTGGAACCTGTTGCATGGGAGTCATCAAGTGATTGGAGGTAGGTGTCAGTTGATGTTCAGCGTCGGGCTATGATGCCAACAAGACGTGAGGGCAGCTGAGACTCGTACTGTTGATATTCATTGATTCTCCCAGAGCGAGTCAACTGATCTTGAGCAGTCTGACACTCTTTCCGTTCACCCGGCCCAAGCTAGAGGAGCACTGCTTTATCGGGGGCATCGCCACCGAGTCCTGGTACACGCCTTTGCGCAGTTGAACGTCATCGAGTGGCAAATTCTGGGAAAGGGACATCGAGGCTATCCAGCAACGGTCAGACAGCCAGCCAACTTGTCGAGTTGGGGTCAGAGCGAACGAGACGGTCAAAGATAGTTCCAGACTCCCATGCCATGCAAGACTGTTGATAGTGATAGTTGCCTAAGCAGCAGAGTACAGCGAGAGATGGACTGAATTGCAAAGACAAGAAGAGCAGCGGTGGTCGTTGGATGGTCGTTGGGCGGATGAGAGCAAGCACGAAGAGAACTCAAAAGAGCTACGCGCGCTATGTATGAACATGAGGCAGATTCGAATCTCTCCATTTCCAACTTCGCGCTAATTTGCGGGGGGATCGACGTACACTATCTTATCTTGCCATGGTCGACGAGCACGGGCAGGAGTGCGTGAGGCTCAACCTCGAAGACCGAGTGCACCAACTCGGTGATCTGGCCAACATCCAGCTACCCTGGTCGGAGTTGTGAACGTTTGCGATGAGGATCTCTCCCAGGGAGGAGGCGAAGCTCCTGCTGCACCAAGTATGCTCACGCCCTTCTCCTATTTCCGCAACGAGTTAACCCCGACATAGGCAGGCTTTCTCGCGCAGAAGCGTCTCGCGCGGGGATTGCAGCTGAACCAAACAGAGGCCGTCGCGCTCATCGCTTCGCAGCTGCAAGAGCGCATCCGCGATGGGAAGCACTCCGTAGCCGAGCTAATGCAGCACGGCAAGACGCTGCTCGGCCGCAGACACGTCCTTCCCGGTGTTTCCAGCCTCTTGCACGAGATCCAGGTGGAGGGCACGTTTCCAGACGGGTACGTATCATGCCACTCCGCCACTCACAGACCACTTCGTCTGATCCTCAACCTCGACAAGCGTCTTCCTAGTTACCGTGCACGACCCCATTTGCAACGATACTGTCGAGCTCTCACATGCGTTGTACGGCTCATTCCTGCCTGCCCCTCCGGACCATGCCTTCCCGGTGATCGACCCGGACGAGTATTCTCGAGCCAAGGCTCCTGGAGCAGTCATCGTCAAAAGAGAACCAATCGTTATCAACCGCGGACGCGAGCGCGTCAAGCTCCGTGTCACAAACGATGGAGACCGCCCGATCCAGGTCAGAACATTCAGACCCACCGCCTCCGTATCACACGTTCTGAGGTACCACTTACGATCAACAGGTCGGCTCCCACTACCACTTCATTGAGACCAACAAGGCCCTCGTCTTTGACAGGGCGAAGGCATACGGCAAACGGCTTGACATACCTGCAGGCACGGCTGTGCGCTTCGAGCCTGGTGACAGCAAACATGTCACCCTCTGCGCCATTGCGGGCAAGAAACTCATCACAGGCGGGAATCGCCTCGCGACGGGCGTGTTCGATCCTGCAAGGACCGATGAGATCGTATCAGCTTTGGTACAGAGGGGCTTCGGACATACACCCCAGCCTGGTACGCTTGAGATCACCGTGGACACTACTGTCAGCAGGGAGTCGTATGTCGCCATGTTCGGACCTACTGTCGGCGACCGAGTGAGGTTGGGCGACACTGAGCTGTGGATTGAGGTCGAGCGCGACGAGGTACGCCCATGCGTCCCTCGGCACTTGACGTCTCTTACATAGATCTGCTCAGACTGTCTACGGGGATGAGGTCAAGTTCGGTGGAGGTAAGACGAAGTCCGCAGTGCCGTAGTCGGTTGATTTACGTGTTTCCCTTGCAGGCAAGACGATCAGAGAGGGCATGGGCCAAGCCACCAACCGGTCTGAGGCAGATTCCCTTGACCTTGTCATCACCAGCGCGTTGATCGTCGACTGGACCGGGATCTACAAGGCCAGCGTTTCCGTCCGGGGATGAGCGCATATATGCTCATTTTCTTCCATGCACAGGCAGACATTGGGGTCAAGGGCGGCCGTATCGTCGGCATAGGCAAAGCGGGCAACCCAGACGTCATGGCAGGCGTGCACCCAAGCCTCATCGTCGGCTCCTCCACGGAAGTCGTCGCCGGGGAGAAGCTCGTCGTCACCGCGGGCGCGATCGACGCACACGTGCACTACATCTGCCCGCAGCAGGTTACGGAGTCGCTCGCATCGGGCGTGACGACGATGATCGGCGGAGGAACCGGGCCTAGCGCGAGCACGAACGCGACGACGTGCACGCCGAGTCCGTTCTATATGCGGCACATGCTGGCTGCGACGGACACGCTGCCGATGAACTTTGCGTTCACCGGTAAGGGAAATGACTCCGGTGAGACCGCACTGGAGGAAATTGTGAAAGCTGGCGCGGCCGGATTGAAGCTGCATGAGGATTGGGGCTCGACTCCGTCTGTCATCGTGAAGGCTCTGGATGTCGGAGACAAGTATGATGTTCAGGTACGTCTTGATCTCAGACAGGAATTTGCATATGCTAAGACGAAACGGTTAGGTGAACATCCATACTGATACACTGAATGAGAGTGGATTTGTCGAAAGTGAATCCTTTACTGCTTCCGGGTGATTCATTCTAAACCATCTGACTAGGTACCATCGAGGCATTTGGTGGACGAACAATCCACACGTACCACACGGAAGGAGCAGGTATACTGTGCCCCCATTTCAAAGCCGCAATTCCTTGACGTTCTGACAGGTGGCGGACATGCGCCGGATATCATCGTTGTGTGCGAGCACGAGAATGTTCTTCCTTCATCTACGAACCCCACGCGGCCGTACACCAACAATACGCTCGATGAACACCTTGACGTGAGTCATATATCGAGAAATTTTTGAGCATACACATCACGGACATCCGACAGATGCTCATGGTCTGCCATCATCTGGACAAGTCTATCCCGGAAGATCTCGCATTCGCCGAATCGCGTATTCGCGCGGAGACCGTAGCCGCCGAGGACGTCCTGCACGACATCGGCGCGATCAGCATGATCAGTTCCGACTCGCAGGCGATGGGCCGCGTCGGTGAGGTCATCAGCCGCACCTGGCGCACCGCGAGCAAGATGCGGGACCTCCGTGGCCCGCTGACCCTCGAGGGCGACATCCCCGGCCGGGACAACTCCCGCGTCAAGCGCTACATCTCCAAATACACCATCAACCCGTGAGCCACTTCGTCCCGGGTGGTCTAGCTCTCTTCTGACGCTGCAGAGCGCAGCGCGATCACGCATGGGATGAGCCACCTCGTGGGTTCGATTAACCCGGGTACGCTCGCCGACCTCGTACTCTGGAAGCCAGAGAACTTCGGCGCCAAGCCAGAAATGGTGCTGAAGTCTGGAGTCATTGCATGGGCACAGGTGCGCATCGGGCGCTCTCTATTACCAGACATCGAACGCTCACGGAGGTGTCATAGATGGGTGACGCAAACGCGTCCATCCCGACGGTCCAGCCTGTCATGGGCCGGCCGATGTGGGGGTCCCACGCCATGTCAGCTGCACTGAATTCGGTGGCCTTCGTGTCTAGCATCTCGGTCGAGCTGGAGATCCAGAAGCGCTACGGGCTGAACAAGCGCTGCGAGCCCGTGAAGAATTGTAGGAACGTCACGAAAAAGGACATGAAGTGGAACTTTGCCACCCCAAAAATGAAGGTCGATCCGGAGAGCTATGAGGTGCGGGCGGATGATGTTCTGATGGACATCGAGCCCGCGGAGCGCTTGCCTCTGGCAAGGGCCTACAATCTCTTCTGAGTGGTTTCAATCGGTGTATTATGATGTAATTGTTTGAGCACGATGATTGCAGTGTGTAACGACTCAGTATGTGTATTATAATATAGTACATGAATGTATATTCTACATTCATCTCGAACCGTAGAGAACCCGCTGGAACTTACGACGTTCGTCTAGTAGCTGAAAGGCATCGCCTCGTAAGGGCTGTGCCGGGCGTTAAGGCGATCCTTATACGAGTATATAAGGATGAAGAGTTCTCGAGGTTCGACACGCTTTGCTGGCCAAACGTCTCTCCCTCTCTCCTCTCTCTACTCTCTCTCTCTCTACCTCTCTCGCGCGCTTCCCTTGTACTACCTCTCGTTACGTTAACGTAGTTGGTAATACACACCCGTTCTACCGAACCTAACCAGACGGACTGATCACCCGTCACGTGAGCGTACCTTGAGTGACCGAACCCCTCCCAGTAGCAAGTCCGGTAACTCGTCTTGTTACAATTTGGTGGACATTCAGTCTCCTCAAACCACGCTCTTTCCCCCTTCCGACGTCGACTCCGCTGTCCCCGACGGCACCTTCCACTTGACACTCCTTGTTCAAGTACCACTCGGTGTACCCACTCACCTCGCGGCCGCCACTCCCCTCACGCTACCCACTCTACGAACACCCTTTGTTCACCCCTTTCGCAACCGGCATGTCTTCCATAGACTCTGCCTCCACTGCCCATGGCCAGATCATGCCTGCGCTCCGATCTGGCCCACACACCGCACCACCCCCGGGCGCGCCACACGCGTCCTCTCTCGGGTCCGACGACGAGCTCCCTGAGATGGTTGACGCATACACCCAAACCGACACGAGGACGTCTGACGAGTCAGCCACTCCCTCGTCGCTGGATGCCAACATCTCCTCGGTGAGTATCTCGTCCTCTGACCGCGCCGCACGGTTACCTTCGCCCACCTTTGCGCACGACCTGCGCCGTCTTCCCGAGGACGCGTCGCTGCGTGAGACGCTACACCACTTGGTTGGCGGCCAGCGTCTCGCTTTAGAGACGACAAACGTCTTTAACGAGGTAGCCACTGCGACTAAACGCGATATCGCGTATGTTTTTAAGAACACTCATGCCATTCTTTCGCAACTAGAATCCCTTGCTGACCAGACGGCACAGCATCACTCGTCGATCGCCGAGCACGTCCAGCGCGCGCTCGACTCCGAGACTCGACACTCCGAGGAGCTTGGTTCCGATCATCACGAGATACGCTGCCGCCTGGACGACATACAGCACGCCGTGGACGACCTACGGAACGACAACAATTCTCGCTCGTCCCGTCGACACAGTACATCACACGAGGGTGATGCAACAGGCGCATCAGCCACGTTCTCAACGACCACACGAGGTGCAGGGCACACCCCGCCTTCGCCTCGGCCAGGCCATGCGGGGACGCAAGCCGATCCAGCGCAGGAGGTGCCGGGATGCCTCTGTAAGTGCAACTGTACCGAGAACACGGACGTTATCAGACGCGATATCTACAGGTTGTCAGACATCTGCGTCAACCTTCCGACACGGTCCTCGATGGCCCAGGAGATCAGCGCATGTATGTCAGAATTGCGTGATGACCTGACCGAAGCTGTCGCATTGGTACGTTCCGAACTTCTTACAGCCATACAGCAGTCCTATACGCAACCGCAGGCACCCCCGACGCAGCATGCGCCACACGTTTCTTTTGCATCGCCGCTCACGGCTGACTCACCCCTGTCAGCGCGATATCACGAACCGCCCCACTTCCACCATCTTCGCTCGCAACAGCCGGTGCCACCGCCTCCATCGCCGCCACCTCCATCGCCACCACAACCGCAAACGTCACGGCAGGGTCCTCCAGCACCGTTCCCGTCTTCGATCTCCGGCGCTCTGGCTGGCGGTATACCACAGGCGGCCCACGTGCCGACATCGGGGATGTATACTATGCCGCAGTCAGTACCCTCTGGCTATGTACCGTATTCATACGCTCCTACGAACCCATACACCGCGCTATCCGGTACAAGTAGTTCGAACAATGAAAAAAACAAACTGAAGCATAGTGACCTGCCGAAGTTCTTCGCCAATGATGGTGATGATATTGACGATTGGATTGGTCAGATTTCTAACATTGCTCGCTATACAGGTGTCGATGACAACGTAATCTTACGTTGTCTGCCTCTAATATTACGAGGTTCGGCGTTTAAGTGGTTTAACACACTATCGCAGACTGACCTAGCTCAACTCACAAGCTGGTCAGATTGGCAAGCGATATTACGCCGAGAGTTCCGGAAGGCCAACTACGACGTTAGCATGGCGGAACAGCTTCGCATGCGTCGCTGGCACAAGGGCGAAACATTCTCCCAATATTACACTGACCGACGGAGGTTGCAGAACGCTGTATTAGGTGAGTCAGCGACCAGTCAAACATTAATCAGTGACCTTCTGCTCGGCATACCGCAGAGCATGCATGCGCTCATCAAAGCGGGTACGGGATACAACGCTAATCCGGCGATCTCTTTGGCCGATTTCAAACGGTACGTAATGGACATGGAGCTGGGATTGTTGGCGCAATATGGACAATTCCGATCTAATCCGCCGAATAACAGTTCCGCTCATACAAACAACGCAATCTCTTCAGGTCCTTGGAGACCAAGGAACCAGCCTTCAAGAGGGGGTAACTACTCCCAGAACAATACAAACAACGGGAATACGAACCAACCACGATGGCAGAATCGCGATCGCGACTGGTCCAATAACAATACCAGTACGTCTCAATCGAAAGGCACGAATTATAACCCTACCTCTGGGTATCGACCGTCTAACCCATCTGATAACAACAGTCAGAGACCAACTCCTCGTACCGGGTTCATCCAAAATACAACGAATTCGAATCAAAACCAGTGGAAGCGGAACACGCCAATAAATTCGAAACCGAACCAGAACTGGCGTGCGAAGACTAACACAGTGGAACCCAAGGAGTCTGATGGAAGAGACACTGAAGAACTGGCACTCACCGAAGACGAGCAACCAGAAGACGAAGCGGAAACATCATACGATCAGTATGATTCAGAGGAAGAAGGGGACGCTACGAGCCTTTCGGCAAATGCGTACCTAGTGGCCGATACAAACGCCATCATGACTCGACGAATGGTTCGCGACGTCACGGATTCCTCAGCAGGTCAGTCGCTCAACACTAGCATTCCTATACAAGGCACTACTCCCAAAAGGAGAGTTCTGAGGAAGAAGCCGCCGACAAAGCGCACCTTATCAGATCAGAAGAAGACAACTCATAAACAAATTCTTCCAGAAGTCGTAAACGGAAATGAAGACACAGGGCCGGACGCTTCCGCCTTTATGAGTAAGACACCAGCTTTTATACAGGTTGCGATCGATGGGTCTAACTCTGACAGGGCTTTTCGAGCTCTGGTAGACACAGGATCGTCAATTTCGCTGATTGATCGTTCGATACTCCAGAAGTTTCTACCGCAGGCAGTGAGACAACAATGCCCGCTTATAGAACTACATGGCGTTTCCGGTAACAGCTTTATCACTTCGTACGTCTCTCTCAATCTCACTTTTACGGATCTAAAGGGACAGAACCATATTCTCCCCACGAAGCTGTACATGAATCCTGCTCAGGACTCTCGAATCATACTAGGTAACGACTTTTTGGATTTCTACAATGCAGTCGTTAACCTGCAAAACCAACAGCTGGCCCTCCGTGCCGAGGGCGGGAAGAATATAATTATTAGTATGGTCTGCCGTAAACAGCAAATAACGACGATGCGAGTTGCAGAGACGTTCACGGTGAGAGCGTTCCACTCTGCCCAGATCCCTGCCAGAATAATAGGACCGATCCCAGCACCGCTATACTACCTAGAACCAGAACCCTTGAAAGATGGATTCAAGGCAATCTCGGCAGCGAAAAGTATAGGTAAGTCTTCTTCGCCTCAACATCATGTACAGGTTGTCAATATGGAGCCATTTCCGATGACACTGTACATCGGAGATATCCTCGGCACTGTTCATCCGTTAGTAGACGTCAGCAAGACGCCTCGAATGAGCGAGTCCAACACTGTCAGTATAGCTGATAAGAATGACCTACAGGAGTTTCGCCGAGCACTAACTGATATAGATCTGAACCCGAGCCTGACTCCCAAAGAGCGGGAACAAGTCCTCGAAGTCTTGACTCGGCATCGACACGCATTCGCATACGGATCACGGAAGTTGGGCAACACTACAGTGGGTGAAGTTCGGCTTGAAACAGGTGACTCACCTCCAATCTCGACAGCTCCGTATCACGCATCTCCTAAAGGACGGCAGATCATCGAAGAAACTGTGGCCAAGCTTCTCGCGGATAATGTTATCGAAGAATCGGAGTCGCCTTGGGCGTCGAATGTCGTGCTCATTGCACAAAAGGACAAGGTCAGATTCTGCATCGACTTTCGAAAGCTGAATGCAGTAACGAAGCCAGATCAATATCCGCTTCCACGGATTGACGACTACCTTAATCAGTTCGAAGGTAAACGCTTCTTCTCCACTTTCGACGCTAACTCTGGCTTTCACCAGATAGGTATTCCCGACGAGGCGGATCGCGAGAAGACCGCGTTTCGCACTCATCAAGGTCTGTACCAATACAAACGAATGCCGTTTGGCATACGGAATGGACCGTCGATCTTCCAACGGGCTATGGACAAAGTCTTAGGGAAGATTAAGTGGAAATTTGCTGTAGTTTATATTGATGACATAGTTGTTTATTCTGCCGATTTCGAGCATCACCTCAAGCATCTTGAGCAGGTACTGGACCGAATTCGAGCGTCCGGATTCACACTTTCATTGCCGAAGTCTCATGTTTGCTACCAAGAAATACATGCCTTAGGACACCATGTAAGTCGCCTAGGGATCGGGATGAAGGAAGAGAACGTACGAGCGATCCTACAATTTCCAGTCCCAAAGTCAGTCAAGGACATACAGATTTTCTTAGGCATGACGGGATATTACCGTCGCTTTATTCGCGATTATGCAAAAATTGCGCGCCCATTAACGGCCCTCCTATCGAAGGAGACCCCGTTTGTATGGTCTGCTTTATGTCAAGACGCCTTTGAAACTCTCCGTGGAAAGTTAGCAGCAGAACCCATATTGGCCCATCCAAACTACGAACGACCATTCCTGATCTACACCGATGGATCCAAGATAGGGATTGGGGGTGTGTTAGCCCAAATAGGCACCGACGGCAAGGAACATATGGTCGCCGCCATCTCTAGACAATTGTCTGCGGCTGAGGAAGGATACAGCGCAACAGAACTGGAGTGCTTGGCGGTGGTCTGGGCTTTACGCAAATTTCATCCATACATAGATGGAACATCAGAACTTAAGGTCGTGACGGACCATATTGCATTACAATGGATTTGGAACTACAAAGGCACGAACGCTCGTCTCAAGCGATGGTCGTTGGAGCTACTCCCATATCAACATTCAGCCAAGATTGAGCATAGACCTGGACGTACGCATTCAAATGTTGATGCACTCTCGCGTGCGCCCATACCAGAATCGGCACCACAGGAAGCTGAGATATTGACCGTGACCACTCTAACTCCGAAGTCTACGTTCTTGAAAGAGATCCAAGAGGGATACCTACAAGACGAATACTTTGCGCCCATATTAGAATTGTTTGAGCAGGACAAACCACGAGCTCACCTTCAGCACTATGAAGCCGAAGACGGGTTGTTGTTCCGTCGACACTCTTCTGGGAAAGGTCGCGTCCTGTGCATACCGAGGTACAAGGACTTACGACTCGACATTCTTCACGACTTCCATGACGCCGAAGTATCGGGGCATGCCGGTGCTGATAGAACACTGAATGCGGTTAGCCATACATACTATTGGCCCCGACTCAGCAAGGACATACGTTCTTACGTTCGCTCCTGCGAATCATGCCAACTTAACAAATCTTCTAATCAGAAGACTGCTGGGCTACTATTACCCCATGTGATTGCACCGGGCAGATGGCACACCGTCACGATGGACTTCGCGGGACCATTTGCAGGGACACCTAATGGGCTTGATATGATTATGATCGTAGTTGATAAATTGACGAAACATACCCATTTTATTCCTGTCAGAAAGTCGGACACGGCCGAAGACACTGCACAAGCATTTTTTCGTGAAGTCGTAAGACTGCATGGATTACCTCAAGTGATAATATCAGACAGAGACTCAAAATTCACCTCACGGTTTTGGCGCACTCTGTTCAAGCGTCTTGGTACAAAGCTCGCCATGTCCACCGCGAACCATCCCCAAACCGATGGCCAATCAGAGCGCATGGTACGTGTGCTCAAGGATATGCTTCGTCATTACATTAAGTATGACCAGAAGAATTGGATCGACTTACTACCTATTTTGGAGATCGCCTACAATCGAGGTGTGAACGCATCGACTGGGTTCAGTCCATTTGAATTGGACTATGGATTCACGCCACGCTTCGTCCACAATATTGCAGACAACGAGGGCGATCACTTGCCTGCGGTCGATGATTTCCTTGAGCACGTTCATGCTCAGATTCGATCTGCAGAAGACGCGATCAGCAGGGCACAGGAGAGTCAAGCGAAACACTTTAACTCTCAACGACGTGAGATGATATTCGAGGTCGGTGAGTTGGTAAAGCTTTCGACAAAGCACTTGAATCCTCCATGGCAGAAAAAGCGCAAAACACGGAAATTGCTGCCTAAATGGATAGGCCCGTTTCGCGTCAAAGAAAAGTTGAACAACAATTCTTACGTGTTGGACTTGCCTCCACAGTTCGACATACACGAGGCTATCAATTCTGAGTATCTTGAGAGATACGTAGACTCGCCTGACGAGTTTTCGAAACGAAAACGATCTATACCACCTCCCATAGTGGTCGACGGACAAGACGACCACTATGAGATTGACCAGATACTTGACCACGATCAACGCACCGATCGTCGGTCGGGTAACGTCGTACATTGGTATCTGGTTAATTTCGTGGGTATGCCTGAACACGAGCGAGAGTGGTTGACTCGCGATGAATTACGGGTTGGAGCATCTCGCATTGTTCGACAATACGAAGCGAAGCATCGAATCGTGGTTTAATGTGTTCATTTCCGAGGACAGCACAAGGATGCTCCACTCGAACAGTCCAACGACGGAAATGAACAACGGACAATGACTCACCATACTAATCTTTATTGGCAACCAGGCTCCGTCATTGAGGAACGGTAGCCTTTGCGACCTCTGAACTCGGTTCGCTGGCCGAGCCTGTTGCATTTGGTCTGCCGCATACACCTGCGATATAAGAGGCGAGGGCACTCACTAAGTTCCTCACTCCTGGTCCACCAGAAGTTTACCGTTCGCTCCTCTCCCCTTCGCTCTTCGCCCCTTTCCCCGTTCCCCTTCCCCCTTTCCCTTTCAACAACCTACACCTTTTGTCTTGTCTTCACTTCCCTTCCTCTTCGACATGGCTGCGCCTCTTCTCGACAACCTCGTTTTGGCCATCAACTCGGCCGCGTCGTCTGCTAGTCCCTCCGTCATGCCCACGATCCCCAGCGCGACTTCAGTACGGGACGACGTCGTTAACGAAGTTCGCTCACCTTTTACTCGCCCTAACTCGCCCGCCCCTTCCCTAATGTCGTTCTCTTCGATGCCGCCTCTTGCATCGTTGCCCGAGTCCGACAGCGAGCCTGGCGAGGTCGATGAAGATACCCCACTGCTCTTGAAGCCGGAACGCGTCGCAGGCGACGCACCTGTCAGGCAGCTGGGACATAGTAAGTCGAACTAGTGGTACAATGTGAATCACAGTTCTCACCCAATTTGTTCCAGTACTTGACGTGTCGGACACCACTTCGGTCTTGACCTCGTCGGACGGACAGGCCAACCTGGCCGATCGCTCCGCTTCCGCGTCTCTACAAGCACGCGACGGGAGCGACGCTGATGTCCCCATGGACGGTGACATTGTCCTAGCGGCCCGGCGGAACACACCACCGCCGTCGTACGCCGCGGTCCTGCGTCAAGAGTTCCTGCGAGCCAGTCGACCTATCGGACGTACGGAGCGCGCTGTTAACCATCCGTCTTCCACGATCGCCTCGGGGCACCCAAGAGTCTCGATCGCCGATCGTCCATGGCGCCTACGCACCCGATATTGAATGCCTTCTCCCTTTCGCCGCAGAACCTCCACGACATCCTTTACTTCCTTTCCCTCAACCAGCTCGGCGTCGCGCACGCTCTCGAGGAGATCAAGCCGTACGAGCTGAGCTCGCTCAAGGCCGGTCTTGCCGCTCTGCACGACCAATTCCTCGTCGGACGACGCTCCGCTCCCGTTCCGCCTCGACTCGCCATCAACTGGGTCCACAAGCACGTTGTTCACCGACACGGTATCGACTACTGCGTCAATAACAACCGCGAATGGCTCCGCGACGTCGACATCCCGCTTTACGCCAACGGGTTACGCGCTGTCGAGCGTTACTGGCATGGCAGCGCCCGCCGAGGACGTCCCTACCTCTTCGTACACCAGATCGACGAGTTGCGCGTCTGTGCTCCGCAGTACCACGGGAATGCGGGCGCGTTTCTTGACCACATCAAGAAGGTGGATGGAGAGAGGATAGGATCGCGTCGGTAAGGATCGAGTCGGTTGTTTAGAATTGTATATTGCGCATCTTAGCTATGCCTCACATTCTTTACACGTCATGATTCACTGATATTTCGTTGCCTTCCTTCCCTCGACTCGGAGACCTCGCTTTCTTTGTGAGGGGGTAATTGTAACGACTCAGTATGTGTATTATAATATAGTACATGAATGTATATTCTACATTCATCTCGAACCGTAGAGAACCCGCTGGAACTTACGACGTTCGTCTAGTAGCTGAAAGGCATCGCCTCGTAAGGGCTGTGCCGGGCGTTAAGGCGATCCTTATACGAGTATATAAGGATGAAGAGTTCTCGAGGTTCGACACGCTTTGCTGGCCAAACGTCTCTCCCTCTCTCCTCTCTCTACTCTCTCTCTCTCTACCTCTCTCGCGCGCTTCCCTTGTACTACCTCTCGTTACGTTAACGTAGTTGGTAATACACACCCGTTCTACCGAACCTAACCAGACGGACTGATCACCCGTCACGTGAGCGTACCTTGAGTGACCGAACCCCTCCCAGTAGCAAGTCCGGTAACTCGTCTTGTTACACAGTGGGATCCAAGCAATGATACAGTATATTCATGGTGTCCTACAGGTATTACGCGACATACAGCATACAACGAAGATGGTACATATGACTACATAGCTTTGCTTTTGAAGTGTTCTCAGAGTCCGCGATCACATACACTTGAGGGTCTCGTGCCGAATATCTTCACTGCAATCCAGGAAATGCCCACCCCTTCCCATCCTCCTGGGCCCGCCCCGCAGCACCGCGAGATTTCCAAAGGCCATACAACTGCCACTGCGGATCCGATTCAACTCGGCACTCCCGGCAAGGCATGCACCGCCAGTGCATCCTGTTACCAACAACCGGTTAGAGATCGCTTCCAACGGTACATGAACATGCACTCACCTGCAACGCGACTTGAAGGCCACTGTCACATAGGAGGGCCATTCCATCCCCCTATAGTCGCGCGGCGTGCAGTAGGACGGCCTAGGCAGCCTCGTCGTGTCTGGGAGTCCGTCGCCGAAGGTGAGGGGCGACGGCACCGGAGGTGCATTCCACTCGCCGGGCTCCAGCCTCCGTCGAACGGGCAGAGCGGTGGCCGCAGAGATCTCTCTGGACAGTTTGTTCCATTCGGCAGACTCGGCCGCTTGCAGGTTTTCCTTGTCTTCGTCGTCGAAGGGGCAGGCGACGGACGGGCGCTGTTCCTGGGGCCTGTCTTGACTGCCTGCGCTTGCACTTCTGCGCCCGATGCCCGGTGGCGGGAGGAGCAGGCCCGCGGAGCTCCAGATGTTGGCATTGGCGGGCACGCGTTGCACTGCGAGTGACCATTGGACTTGTTGCGTGCTGTCCCCCGTTGACGAGGTGCTTCGATGCCCTTCAACCGTGTTCTTGGCCGATGTCGGCTCAGCATGAGTACCGCTCCCCGTTGTTTCATACAAGACATGCCTCGGTTCTTCGACGCTTGCAGAGAGAGAAGCGTCCGAGTGCTGGTGTCCGAGGTCTCGCGTACTAGAAGTTGCCTCTCTTGCCCTTGCATTGTGCTGGGATCGATCGGGGCTTCCTTTTGATGCTTCGCGAGACGACTTGTATGTGGCTACAAAGTTGTCATTCGGGACTGAATATACCATGCGCCGCATTGGTGGCGGCGTCCCGCTGTGGCGCGAGCCAGTGGGTGGCTGCTTGCTCGTTACGTTGTCATTCGGCTGTAGGAACGCACAACCGTAGTCGGCGGACGATGCCCGGCGCGATCGACCTTTGTTTGCGGCGTCGAATGGTGGCGGCTTAGCTGATGGCAGCCGGAAGGCGTATGCTTTGGCGTGCGATAATTGAGGCGCTGAAGGCATGTCTGGTGCGCCGAGCGTTTCGCGAGGCTCCGTATCGAACAGCGTCCCGAGGGGACCTAGGTCTTTTCGCATAGTTACTTGTTATGAGGAGCGACGGGGGAAGACTGTGCTTGTGTGCGGCGTTGAGGCTGATGTCTATCCTGTACAGAGGGCCACGGTATTTATATGTGGCGGAGCGGCCTTGTGCGCGTCTGTGCCACGGCCAACGAGTCAGCCAGGCCAATGAGGGCACGTACCACACATCCATTCCTGGCAACTGAAAGGTGTGGCAGCCTGTGGCAATGCCCGTAGAAGCCATGTCTAGCCGCGCTAGCCGTCGCTTGCGAGCTGCTGTGAGTCCGCGAACATGGACGGTGCAATCAGACAAGGCGGAAGGCATCGCGAGGCTGTGCTTGTCTTCCTTGTAAGGGCCGTGGGACGCATGCAAGCCTCGTGACGCCGTGGACGCAATCTGTGATTCGTCTTGCCTCTGACCTAGAGAAGGGCGGTCACTGATGGCACGGAGGCATCGATGCGAGGCTTGCACAAAAAAGGCAAAACGGTGGTCGCGAAGCGAGGTCCACGTCGAGGACAATGGGAAGTCCAAATGGGGGGAAAGCGGTGAGTGAAATTTGAGTACAACACAGAAAAATGCACACACGCACATTTGTGGCTTGCAGACGCGTGGACCCACAACCCCCTGAATACGGGAGCCCCTAGCTGGCCGGCGCCCACAGGGACCTATCGAGCTCTACGGCGGGTGCACCTCAGCAACGTCCGCTCTGCTTGAGGAGGCGGAGAAACATGGTGCGGCGTCCTGTTCTATAAGTACATGGCCAGAGTTTGGATTGCGGGCAGCCACGGTTCACGCGTGCATCAAGGTAGTTTGAATCTCCGCACTTCGCGCGAACCCAAAGCCAACTTGAGACCACGCTGAGACGAGGCGTCTTCGCTCCCACCGCATCCTCGGCCTCAACACAACGCTGTTCCACAGTTGAATTGGCGTCGCGCTGAGGCGCGATGAGAGAAAAGAAGATGCGGTCGGCAAATGGCGACTGTGCGTGAAGTTGTCTATATAATAATAGTCAATTTGCTCTTCACGCGACGTGTACACTGTCACTTCAACATGCCAGCTGTTCAGTCGTCGTGGACATCAGGCCAGCTTAGAATTGAGATGTTTGTCTCACTTTGTTTCTACGTGAAATCAATCTGAGAATACGTTGTTCCGTCAGGGTGGACTCCCGGTGTTGGTATTCATCGAGGTCTTTGGACCTGTCGAGTATGCGGACAACAACACCGGTTCAATTTCCGGGATGCTAGACTTCATGAGGATGGAACAAACCATCAATGAACGGTGCAACAGCACCTACAACAGGAGAGCAGTACGCCTCGCGACCGAGATGCAAGTAAGTACGCCATACGCGAGTTCGGATCGCCCAGCGACGCGGGTGCACACCCTTCTGAGCGAAACTTTGGTAGACAGGCCGATTCTGTCAGAAGGACTTGGAACGAAAGGAAAGGAAAAACGGGGTACTTACCTAACTTACATTGTTTCTCGTCTCAGGGCACGGCCTCAGCGGACCGGAAGCTTGCTGATGGGTGGCCTCCGTGTCAGGTGTTGTGGTATGCGAGCGCGCACCAGAAATTGTGTTGTACCGCTTTGTGCCATCGCCCGGTCGTTCTGCGCGTCCCTAGTTGGTAAGCAAGCATTTGCAAGGAACGAGGTTGTCGAGGTACAAGGGCGGGGGATTCGAGACCTGTAGACGTCAGGGTCTGGCTGTGACGCCACGACGACAGGCTACTGAACGCAAACCACGACAGTCGCCCACCCGTCTCCCCTTCTCTTCTCCCACCTCGACCCTTCCTCGTCATGCGGGCTCCCGTTCGCATTCGTCGCGCAGAAGCCAGGCCCAAGATGCAAGCGAAGAGGCAGCTGCGACACGACGGAGGAATCGATGTGGATGGTGTCATGGTGGGCGGGAACGTAAGCGCTTATGTAAGGATAAGGGATCGGTTTGCTGACTCGCGCAGACCCTCGGACCGCTTCCCAACCTCCAGACGTCCGACAGTCCTCCTTATAAGGCCCTTCCAATGCGCCCGCGACTTTCTGTCGCGTTCTTTCACCCGCGCATCCAACGGTCGTCCTCCAGTCCGTCTGAGGCCTCAGTTTTGTACCACTACTTTCTTCACGACTTCACGTTCTCGCCACCATGACCGTCGTCGAACGCAGTGACGAGGAGACACCGCTTCTGCGCAAGGCGAAGCCGACGAAAACACCCATCCCCTGGGCACAACTCTCCATCTTGCTCGTCCTCCAATTAGCGGAGCCACTCACGAGTCAAGTCATCTCCCCCTTCGCCCCGGACGTCAGTATATTCTCATCTTCAGCGCCGCAAGCTTGCATGGACTCACTGGCAGCGTTTGGTAGCTTATCCGCAACATTGGCATCACCGGCGGCGATGAGGCAAAAGTTGGCTACTATGTTGGCCTCATGGTACGCAGTTCTACCCACGGCGCATGAATACGCGGTCTAACGTCGCAATGTTCAGCATTCCCTCTTCTTCGCCACTCAGGCCTTGACCGTCCTACATTGGAGCCGCTTGTCTGACCGCGTCGGGCGCAAGCCCGTCATCATGATTGGCCTCCTTGGACTGTCATTATCCATGTACAGCTTCGGTATGTCGCGTACCTTCTGGGGTCTGGTCGTGAGGTGAGCCCCACGTTCCCGTAGCTGTGCGGCTCGTACTCAGTCCGCTATCACAGCCGGAGTCTCAATGGAGCTCTGAACGGCAATATCGGCGTGCTGAAAAGTATGATGGCTGAAATAACCGACTCCACGAATATCGCGGAGGCGTACGCCTACTTGCCCCTTGCATGGATGACTGGCGGCACTCTAGGGTGAGTCCTCCATCTATACGTGGCCTGCAACAATCTCCTGACACATGATGAATTCTACACCAGGCCTATGATCGGTGGCTTATTATCACGACCACATGAACGATTCCCCATCTTGTTTGGGCATAACGAATTTATGGCAAGGTATCCTTATTTCCTTGCTTGTGCTGTACCTGCGACATTCTCGGTTCTGGCCTTTTTCGTCACAATGATCTTCTTGAAGGAGGTGCGTAGATCACGATCATGCGTCATTCCCCACCTAATCCAGGCAATCCGCAGACCGTCAAATCACCTATCTCTCTCCGCCGCATCTTCACCCTCCGTAAGAGCAAGGCGAATCTCACTCTCCAAAACGTCGCAGGTGCCGACGGACCTCGGCCAGTCGTACCCATCGCGCCCGGCAAGACGTCCAGTTCAGAACCACTACCGCTTCGAGCACTATTAACCTCACGCGTCATGATCTCCGCCGGGAATTATGCTCTCCTTGCGATAGCTGACATCAGCTACCGCACAGTTCTCCCGGTGTGGATGTCTACGCCGATCGCACTGGGCGGCCTCGGACTGTCGCCGCAGGCCATCGGCGCACTCCTATCGGTGTATGGGATCACGAATGGCACCATGCAGATCCTCACGTTCTCGAAGGCGGTGGGCTATTTCGGTCCGAAGAAGATCTATGTCTTTGGGATGGCCGCAGCTCTCCCTGTGTTCGCGTTGATGCCCGTCACGAACTTCGTCGTGCGCGAGCAGGGCTACAGCACTGCCCTATGGGCGCTCCTGGCGCTGCAGTGCTTCATCTCAGTAGCCACGAATTTCTGTTATGGTCCGTTCATCCGTCTTGCACCCGCGCAGCGTGTACTGATCGGTCGTACAGGAAGCGTCTTCATCTTCATCACCGCCTCTTCGCCCAACAAGGCTTCACTAGGCTCCGTGAACGGCCTCTCGCAGATGAGCGTATCGGTCATGCGCGCCATTGGCCCCGCTATGGCGAACTCGCTTTTCTCCCTGTCCATCGATGAGTCGCATCACCTCCTCGGGGGGATGTTCATCTATCTCTTCCTCGCCTTCCTCGCCATCGTAGCTTTGGGTGGGGCCATGCTGCTGCCTGCACAGGTTTGGAAGGACGAGAAGTCGAGCTCATGATCCGTCGGCTTGGCCCGGCACTCTTCGCACCTGGTTTTCACCATGTTCGCTGCATATATACCGTAGTGTCTCCGCGCGATACCTCTCGAACCACCATGTCATGACTGCACTACATAGAAGGAAATACGACTACAGAACTCAGGAGGACCGCTTTGTCCAGCCACCCATTTTATTGTGTGAACTTGAATAAGCGCCCAACCACCTCGGGCACGCGATTGCTGTATATGTATGTGCGCTGAGCCAGCCTTCGAGCGGCACTGCAACTTACCACAAACGACCACCTTCACCGCCCTTGCCCTGCCCACCTACTTCATTTATACACCTGGGCTGTCTCCATCTAACCTACAGTGCTCTCTGACGACCTCACGACCACAGAATGTCCTCCTTCGCTGCGCTCATGGCGCTCAGCGCCACCCAGACCCGCCAGTCCGAGGCAGCCGTGCAGAATGCGCTGGTGGAGAAGCAGCGGCGGGACGCGCAGAAGCGCAAGGAGCGGGAGGAGAAGGAGCGCAAGGAGCGCGAGATGGAGGCGAAGCTCCGGCTCAAACGCCTCGAGGAGGAGAAAAGGGAGCAGGAGCGACAGGCCCGGGTCGAGCGCGAGCGCGAGGCGCGGGAGCGCGAGCTGCAGCGGCGCGAGGAGGAGGAGCGCGCCCGCCTGATGCACGGCCCGAAGCGCGCGGCGCGGACGGACGGCAACGGGTACCCCGTCTCGCGCGCGGCGGGGCGCAAGGGCTCGGAGGACCCGGGCGACGACGAGGCGGGCGCGAGTGCGCTGACGCGCGAGGAGAAGCGCAAGCGGCGGATGGAGCTCGAGATGCGCCATGGCCTGGGCAGCGCGCGCCGCGCGAACTCGGCCGGCGGGTACGCGAAGGCGGGCAGGCGGCTCCCCGGCGGCGCGATGGACATCACGACGACGAACACGGGCGCGCTGTCTGCGGACGGGAAGAGCACGATGTCCGTGCGGCAGCGCCTCGCGCAGGCGCCGGCCACGCTCATCAAGCTCAACGTGAACAAACGGGATACGCGGACGATTGACGAGATCCTGCAGGACCGGGCGAAGGCGAAGGCGAAGACCCTGCAGGGCGACGAGGCGAAGGAGTTCAAGGACTGGTTTGGGAAGGCCAAGGAGACGAAGGCCGTCTCGCAGGTGGAGTCCGCGTCGACGTCGCGAGCGAACACCCCCGCAGGCATCGGCCAGAAGACAGGCCTGCAGAGGACGCAGAGCGGGTCTGCCTCTCCCGCCTCCAAAGTTCCCAGCCAACCTCGCCCCGCTCCTACTCCAAAGTCTTCCTCGTCTCAACGACCGGCCGCAGTCAAGCCGCTTCCCACCAAGTCGGTATCCTCCTCCGGTTCTAGGACACCTGTGCCCGCTGGCAAGGCGACCGCGGCCACGTCATCAAGCTCGCATCCTCAGCCAGTAGCAAGCCTATTCCCAAGAAGCGGCCCCGCTCTCCTTCGATGGCCTCTTCACGAAGCACGTCGCCGCCGCCGCCAAAGAAGCGCGCCGGGTCCTCCCAGAACGACATCAGCTCCCAGATCTGGAGCCTCTTTGGCAAGGACCGCTCTCGCTATGTCGTTGCAGATGTGATGAGCGACGACGAGGACATGGAGGCGGGCGCAAGCGACCTCGAGAGGGAGGAGAAGCGAAGGTCAGCCACGATCCTACTTCTGCTGCAGAGCGACGTCTGCTGGTTGACGCATCTCATAATGCCGTTGCTGATATTGCTTTTGCAGTGCACGCATTGCTCGGAAAGAGGACGAGCTCGAGAAGGAACAGGAAAGGCGTCACGAAGAAGAGAAGCGGCGCAAGCGGAAGGAGAAGGACCGCAGGGGTTGATACTGCATGTGTTGGTTCATATACATCGGACTTGCCGCGACTCTTGTTCTTGCCTTCATGCCTTGGTTCTCTGTATGTCTCCTCATATATTGTCGCCACACTGTACCATCGCCATCTATCTTATTCCGCATTCGCACCGAACACACCTTAGTACATCACACATGTATCCGCTTCCTGATGGACAACAATACAGCAGGAAGATCCACCACATGTGGATTGAGCTGCGAGTGGGTTACATTATGCGGACTACAGTATCGGACATTGCTTCACGAAAGCTAAGACGAGCGGATGGGTGAGGAAGGCGTGAATGGAGAAGTATGTTGTCCGAGGTTCTACGTGTCCTTGATTGACGTGAACCGTGCTGCAGTGCATTTATGCACCGTCCTCCATCTTGAACCTCTTCCTCGGTCCCTCCGGCCCAAACTGACCACCCCCACCAGCGCCGCCCTGCATGAACGCGGGGTTGAAGTGTCCCTGGACGTTCCCAAACCCGCCGCCTCTGCCGCCCATTGGCATCATGCCCATTCCTACACGGTCATACAACACGGATCAGTCACCACGTCACAAGTACAGGAAACGGACATCGTCCTAGAACACCGTACCCATTCCGCCACCCATCATGCCCCCGCCGCGGCCCATCATGTTGCCGCGCGGGCCCTGAGGGATCATCCCGCCGCGTCCGCCGCCCATACCGCCCATGCCCATGCCTCCGCCTCCGATGCCGCCCATACCCATACCCATACCGCCCATACCACCCATACCACCCATGCCCATGCCCATCATGTTAGGCATGCCGCCGCGCATCATGCCGCCGTTGCCCATCATGCCGCCGCGCATGTTCATACCCATGTTCGCGCCCATGTTGTTGTTCTGCATACCTCCTCCGCGGAAGTTGCCGCCGCCGCGGCCAGGGTTGGACCCCACTCCGCTCTGCATCTGACCGCCGTGGCGCATCTCGCGCGGTGGGGGCTCTGTGTAGAGTGATGAGCGATATACTACGGCCTGGGTGCTGCACACCGACCTTTGGGCAGGGTCCGGAAGGGATTCCCTTGTGATGTGCTCGTGTAATTTGCCGTGGCTCGGCGATTCTGGAAGTCACTGCGAAAACTCTCAGTGAGCTGGCAACGACTACAAAGGCTCAGATCTTACTTGTTGTCGAACCAATTCTTCAGGGCTGATGCACTCTCGAAGCTATGACACTCCACGTAGGCAATTCTGTCAACGTGAATGAATATTCACTCAGCATAGGAACGCATATATTCACGCTTACCCTTTGCTTTTACCATTTACCTTGTGCTCGGAGAAGGTGATGTCCTTATGGTCCAGTGTCACGCCAGTGTTGAGCGCTACTTGCCGCACGTCCTCATCAGTCGTCCACTGTAAAGGCAAACAGATTGCATGGGAACGTCTCAGAATGACATGAATGTGTGAACCTAAGTGTATGAACCAACAGACCCATTGCAAATCACCGATATATAACGCGTCAAAGGCACCCTGTCCAGCGGCACCGCCGCTGACCGACGGAACACCAGGCGTTGTCCCTCCAGAAAAACCGTTAGACGCTCCGGGGCTCCGAGCATCAGCGGTTGACTGGATCTCGAGCTCCTTGGGTGGCGACGAGTGCCCACCGTTCATGCGGTCGTCAGACTCAGGCTCGTCGTCTTCACGCTGCCTCTTCTCTCCTGTGACGGGGGAGCTGGAGCGATGTTCACCTTGGATCTCGTTCGTGTCGGGTGCAGCTTGCTCCTCCTCAAGACCCTGGTGCTCGCGGACCCCTTAGCAGATGGATCCAAATACATGGCGCATGCTCACCTCTACAGGCTTAGTGGAGTTGAACCCTTCATCCTCCCCGTAAATGTCAAAATCGTCTTCGGGCATCTTTGCACGACTCAGGCAGGTGAAGTGGAATAAAACTTCGTTGCACTTTTCTGAGGATACGACAGGAGGGTGCGAGTACCGACAGACAAATAGACAGCGATGCGACAGGATACAGCGAGCCAGACAACAAAGTCTAGGAGAGGTTGATTGCCGTGTCGACGCAGAAAACGAAAGAGCTCTTACTTCGGATACAGGCGACGGTGTCCAATTAATCGAGAGACTGCACCGTCGTTCAGAGAGAGTGGGCGACGCTGGTGGAAGAGAGGCCGTCAGAGATGGGTCGAGGGAGGTGGTTGAGGGAGAGGAGGCGGAAGGATGGACAACAAGACCACCGACGCCGAGCACGCTCGTCACCCGTCTCGGCTTCTGCCGCGCCTCGATTGCCCCTCCATATCAGGCAATCGGTGTAGTCTTGACCGCCACCAGTGCAGTACTGGCCCAGAATTGATGCATGTCCTGGTTCGTCTTGACATCAACCTCTGTCTGCGACGGTGTCTAAACCACGGACTGAGATCACCATGATACGAGCCGTCCGATACTTAACCTCAGTCTACGCAACTTACTGCTTCGCCGATTTATAGACGAACTTGAAGAGCATCACAACTATTTGATTAACATTAACACACGGATCGTGACATGACAGGAAGTTCGCTGCCGAAAGAGACTGTGGCGACACAAAGTCCATATGGCCGCCTATGAGTGCAGCTAACTTACGGTAAGGCAGCCAATGGTCCATAAACGCCCGTACTCAGCGCTCAGCGCTCAGCGCGGACTGCACGAAATGCAAAACTTTGTCGCATGTCGTGAGTTCTCACCAATCATATTAACGGCTGGAGTTGGTACAACATATAATCCCCTCGCCTTTTACTAGGGGATTCCGTGTACCAACTCCGACTGACGGCCGTATCATTAATCTTTGGAATCACTACGCTTCCTTGTGAAGTGAAATGTCTCTTTTCCTTTTGCTCACCGTTCTGGCGATTATTGACTGACAGTTGCTCTCAAGGGCAACGGAGGTGTACGCTCGCATACAAGCTTCCACGCACACGATTGAGAATAGAAGGCTGATATCCAAATGCCATGAGGGTACTGTACATCCAATACTGCAAGGAACGAATAACATTATGATGGCGGCTCGAAACCCGAAAGCTTCCTCCGCCGCTGCAATAAACGGCGGCTATAGCCTTGCTCCCTTCGGCATGTTCTTGATTGCCTGGCGAACACCGAGGTCGCCCAGGACATCCTCCGCTGTGAGACGACTGCATGAGCATACTCCTCTAATCGGATACAGTACATGGCATCTTACCTCCTCCGAGGAGCGCGTCGAACGGCACGGTTCTGTGATACTGGAAGGAAACAGCGGGTCAAATTTGATAAGCTAAACTGCAGACAATGCACACATACGTGCTCAATCAAACGACCCATGCCCGTCTTCGTGATACCACGGCCACCAAAGATCTGCACTGCGTCACGGGCAGTATCTTGCGCAGCGCGCGTCGCAGCCATCTTCAATAGACCAATAGGGCTACAAGAACGTATACTCAATACTTGCGCGTGACACCGAGATCACCGACCCTAGACTTACCCCGCA
Organism: Fomitopsis serialis; assembly: GCF_022376445.1. Lineage (NCBI taxonomy): Eukaryota > Fungi > Basidiomycota > Agaricomycetes > Polyporales > Fomitopsidaceae > Fomitopsis > Fomitopsis serialis. Next base: position 21,238 of record NW_025955179.1, on the reverse strand, counting down.
AGTAGGGCAGCTTGCTCCTTATACGACTAAACCAAGTCCGGGTCAATATAAATTCCGGGAGAGACAGAGAAGTGACGACGGACCATGTTGTTCATCTGGTACGTGATGTTCTCTAGCCACGCCTGCAAGCTCTCGACGCGAGCGATCATCTCAGCGAGCTTCGAGCGGATGACGGCTTGCGAGCTGAGCGGCTTGCCAAACGCTTTCCGCTGGTTGACCCACCTGCCAAGGCGTCAATGAATGACACTTCACGGCGTAGACAGCGAACCACGCACTTCATGCATTCCTCGACGATAGTCCGTTGTGCCCTGATGGACGCGCAGGCCATAACCCATCGCTCGTGGTTGAAGTTGCTGGCCAACAACAATCAGCATCCTCCTCGCCAGCCTAAATAGAAGCATATAACGTACCTGAGGATGACGAAGACACCGCCATTGACGGGTCCGAGGGTGTTCTCGACGGGAACTTTGACATCGTCAAAGGTGATATACGCGGTCCCGGCTGTTGATGAATATGAAGTCTTGATCGCCTTTGTCTCAACGCCGTCACCACGTTCCACAAGGATTGCAGTCAATCCTTTCTGTCAGGTGTTGAGAGCGTGTGAGATGATATTCAGGCAAGGATATCAGAGTGTGGCTTACCCCGGTGTTACATCCGACGGTGAAGCTGATTATGTGGATTAGTACGCCGTTTCGGACTAATGCGAGAGCACGTACTAATCGGAGAACCTGAAAGACAGTAATCGCATTAGAAGATTTGCAAAGCACACGCATACAGCCCACTCACGCCCCGTTCGTGATCCACTTTTTGGTACCATTGACGATCCAGAACTTGCCATCCTCGGTCTTGCGAGCGGTCGTCTTCAAGCCCGCGACATCGGAGCCTGCGAACGCCTCGGTGATCGCCAAGCTGATGTACTTCTCGCCGGAAAGAACCTCCTTCATGACACGATCGCGCAGCTCGGGCTTCGCAAAATGCATCACGGGCGGCAAGCCGATGACCATTCCGCCATTGAACCCATCTTGGAAGCCGCGCATACCGGCGCGGACAGCTTCTTGGTTGAGTATGAGCTAAACCATGATGAGTACTTTCGGCGCCATGTTACCAAACTCGTAGGCATACCTCATGGAAATAATCGTACTAGGGATAAAGCCGCTGGTGAGTGATGAAGAAGCAGAAGTATGAAAATGAGTACCTCTTCCGGGGTGACTGCGCCTCCCAATAGCGTTAGGCCTTTGAGGTGCTTTCCAGGGCCAAGACGCATTGCATTCAGACCGTTATCCCTGTAAGATGATGTCAATGTGCTGCAGATGCTAGGCAAATCACGAGACGAACCCCATCTTCTTGACTAAACTAGGACTGGGTCGTTTACCGTCCTCTTCTCGTGCCTGCGGGTGATGTTTAGGTAATAGTCTCGATACTGACGAACACACGACTCACCGTCGCCTCAGGGGTGATCTCCTCATCAGTAAACTTCCTCATCGCCTTCTGGAACCGGTGGTGGGTCTGCGGCACAGTGAGTCGCCGACCTGAGGGGAAGGGATTGTAGCGTACCTCTTTGTAGTATGGGGTGTGATATCCCTTCGACAACCACGTTGGCTCGGCATACGGAACCTCGCTCAATTGACCTGAGACGTTGCTGACAATGTGACTCTCCTCGCCGCCAATCGTGCCAATCTGCAACCGTGCATACTGAGGCCTTAGGAGGACCTCATGGCGGTGCAGGCCGTAGAACGCTTCTGTAGCATCCTGACCAGCTGTAATAATAGGTAGGTCTGCTTATGTATGACATATACATGAGCAAGATAGAGTACGCACGAATCTGTTCTGCAAGGAATACGTTGGCTCCGCCAGGGTGTAAGTTCTTGAACTTGGATACGTCGTACACTTTCGCGTCTATTACAATCCACTATGTACGCATTTGCTGCATGAGCTCTGCGCAACATTGACGGGCTGTTGAGAAAGCGTACCAAGTCGTCTGGCTTGTTGTGCTACAGCGACCAATCAAGAGGGGCCCGTTACTCTTACGCTCCTGAGATGATCGGGAGCCACACTGACCTGAGCGACCTCCTCCCGTGTGAGTTGCTTAAGCGCCTTCGTGGCCATAGCTGTCTACTTGTTTGCTGTCGCTGAGGGTGGTATAGGAGACGTGCGGGGGGAATACCTGGATCTGAGCGGGAGGTCGCTCGTCTCGGATGCCTTATACCGCTCGATCAGACAGTTATCACATGTGTCTCGCGGGACGACGCGATCCTGTGACGGGTGCGGGAGAGCCATAGACACGTGGTTGTAGTATACTCATGCTTTCCGCCGTCCGGAACATGTCCTTACTCACCTTTCCCGGGTCAATGTCGTGACAACGATCTCCTTTGCATATACAGGCATGAACAATACAACTGACATTGCGCTCGCAGCTGTATATACATTGCCACTGGTCTTGTCCCACACCGTCGTGCCACTCAGCGCCTGACACAACACACCAGCAGGACACAAACCTACACCACTATCCAACCTTCAAGGGTACGCCCCACCCTGCGTGCTGCCGTACCCGGCTGGACAATTAGCAAGCGAAAGGCTGGCACTTCCACTACGCAAGTAGCATATCTTGGCGGTGAGGCATTCACCCGTACACTCGGGCGTCATGACTGAGCTCTTGCTTTGGTACAGGTTGTACAGCTGTATGAGAGACGAGTTGTCTCCATGGCTGAGTGAAGCAAACGTCAGCGGACCTGACACTTCACGGTGCTGTCGCACGGACCTTCCGTGACGAGATGCCACCAAGTCGCGTTGAGAGGGTCGTCCGGACCCCATCCAGTGATACTATCGCCATACGCTTCGCGAGTGCTGTATTCAAGTTCAAACGTTGGCCCATATTCGGTCTGACCGTCCAAACCGCCGAAAGCGTTGACATCGGCCTGCCACCTAGCAGAAAGTAAGCATTGCGAGCGTCGTGCAGCCTGCCAATCGACCCACGTGTAGGCATCAAGGATATCGAATGTCTAGTGCCAATTGGAGTCAGAACTGCAACATCTCAAAGAATTGGACTACGGAAGAACGCACGCCTGAATCCACCTCGTAGATACGGAACCCTGAGTTGAGGTTTGTCAAAGGTGTAACCGACGGAGTGATCTTCACAAGGTCAGTAAGTACCAGTCTCCGCGCAGGTCGATAGACTGAACTCACCCATGCCACAGTCTGCGCATTCTCGGCGCTGATGTTCGTGGCGTTGTTCGCGTAAAAGATCTGTACGGAGGTGAGTCGCACTCTTGTCGCTCCCTCGTGTGTCAGCTTACAGTAAGCTGGTCTTCGTGTGTATGCCCAAAGAAGATGGCTGAAGCAACTGTAAGTACCACTCACACGAAGTCACTGACGAGACGCACCTGCGATGACATGCGGCGAGTAACGATCGACACTTCGGAACAAGTTGAGTACGCACGCCAAGGATACTAGCACAGAAACCTACATCTGGTAGACTATTGAGATATCTCCCATTAGCTAGCAACAATATGGCAATACAAGGGCACGTACACAAGTTCGACGGGTTCTCCAGAGGCTCGGTTCCGTCCCAGCCACTGAGAACATGGCCCAAGATCCACACTGATGAACGAAGAGTCAGGACAGTTCCTCCTGAGGTAGACCATGCACACCTCTGTCACCCGTATCTTCCGCGTCCTGCAGCTCATCGGTCAAGAACCGCAGCATGCCCGAGTTGTCCGACGAAGCCAAGTCGATGTAATTGAAGTAGTTCTGTCTGTATCGGCGTCTCAGTTTGGTGGGCCGAATCTGGAGCCTTCGGCCAATCGAACGTACGTGTACCCTGTTCGCATGCAGATCCGTTAATGACTTTCCAAGCAGCTGAGACCACTCATAAATCACGCACAGAAATCTGTGTTGATCGTGATGATCCTCAAACCGTCCTGACGCTGCACAGAGTACGCCGAGTAATGCGTGCGCGCTTGCTGCGCCGTGTCCCCGTCAATCCAGTCTTCTAGCTCCCACAGCGCTGCGAGGTGGTTGTAGTCCCTGAGCATGGCCAGTCTAAGCCTCGGGCGACACATCAATCCTTCGTAGCATACCAATCGAACTGATCTCGAAGACCGTTCCCGATGTTGTACGGCGAGTTCATTGCCCTATCGGAGTCATAGTCAGGTGTCCGTTCCCTGGGCAGATCGGAACAGGCTGTAACTTACATGTTGTACGTGTCGTGGTTGCCCTGCACAGCGTATACGGGCCCGGTGTTGACAAGCCGCTTGATAAGGTCATACAAGACGGACTAAAGGCAGGAGGTCGGAACTGCACGAGACTGCGCACTGAGTTATACGCACCTCGGAGTAGACCGTGTAAGCCCTACGCAACGAGGTTGAGTTGGTGAGATGACAAATAGGCCGAGGAGACACATCCCTACCTTGAAAGCTCGTTGGCGGGGTCGTGGGGGATTAGGTCGCCAGTATAGATCGTGAAGTCGAAGCCCGTCTCTTCCGTGCCTGTGAGGGCCGGCACCGCTTGCAACGCTGCGACAATCAAGGGGTAGGGGGAATCGCTGATACGTAGCAGGTGCAATGAGAACACGACGATGCCTGGTAGTAGCATACACGTACCAATTGAAGGCACCAAAATGGGGGGCAGGCTGCACTGTCTGGTTGAGACTGTTCTCGTTGTAGCCGTTCACGCGGCAACACAAGTACTGGCTGCAGTTCGCCTCCGCTCCGATAGCGTAACCTGCCGCATACCTTCGTATAAGCGAGGAGACACTAATTAGCATATAAACTTACGAGGATCGATATGCAAGTCGGATAAGTGTAGGATCTTCAGGCGCTCCCCCGTGGGTTGCTTGGGCGGAGGGAGCGGGTTAGGTTTCGGCTTCGCGAACCAACTGTCTAAGTCAAGGGGACTCGTGGGCGGCCTCGGACAGAGACTAAGAAACTGGTTGCATATGGTCTGAAGCGCGTCATCAGTCATATAATATTCATCAGCACCAAACCGTACTCACCTGCCCGTCGTAGCCTCCGACGTCTGCGGCCGCGATCGTCTGCGTCATCACCGAGCCAAGCGTGTATATTCCATACGTCGTCTCGCAATCGAGGGTCGTGCTGTAGTTAAAGTACTCGCAAAGATGCACGGCGAGCTTTGGGCCCTGCTGGGGTTGCGCCATCACCAGAAACTTGGCAACCTCGAGCGCGGCTTGACAAGCTGCGCAGGAGTCAGCTGCGAAGATGGGGTTCTTCGCTATCGAGACAATCTGCGCGACAGCCGTCTCGAGGAACACCGAAGAGTTAGCCGGAGGCGGTAGAGGATGTATTTCCTCAGTGTCGTTCTGCGAGGGAGTTAGCGTTACACGGCTGGTCAGGGAAGTATATCGAACCTGTGGGATCTCTTCCGCGTCCGTCAACCAGTACGGATAGATTTCATGCTACATCATGTACTGAGTGAGAGGGGGCAGAATATGGACGTAGGCGCTCACCGTGACAGGATCGGAGACAACTGGCTGAGGTTCAGCCGTCGTAGCAGTGGGGTCGTTGTAATACGACGCATATAAACTGGTGGGGAATGCACCAGCTGCAGTATACGCTGATTGTAAGCCATTAGGGAGGCAGAGGACCGCCCTCAGTGAAGCGACACCAAGGACGAGGTTCAAAGCCCTAGTCATCACCGCGACCGCGAATTGCTCGAGCCTGGAGGTCGAGTTCGAACAACACACGGCCCGCTCGGGCCCATAGAATGTAGGCTATATAGTCTCGAATGGAAGTCATCGCTCGAAAAGAACATCGTACATCCAGTGAAGGGGCGAACGTGCGTGCAACGTACAAGGTCAGCAGGGCCATATAGCTTGACGAGCCGGCGTTCCTCTCATTCCTTGCCAATTTCCGAGATGACGACATGTCCGGGGCCGCTAGGATTATTCCCTGGTAGTGCAACGAGGCATCAAGACACGAGTTGCGGGTTTCGAGAATAGAAGCGCAACGTACATGCATGCTCCAGGGAATGTCCGCATCCCCTAGTCTCCAACGTTGCTCAGCAGTCAAGTTGCCGGCATTCTTAGCAAGCTGTCTTCGAGCGCAAAGCGCTGTCGGCGAGATCGTGGACAAGCGCATGCAAAGGTATGTGTAAAGTTGACGTCCACCATGCATTGCCACTGCATAGATGGTGAATATTAGCAGTTACGCGTACGGCACGCTGTAGAGCGCAATGGTCATCTGGCAGGGGCAAGCTGAGTGAAGAATGGAAGCTTAAGGAGGTGAGTGCGATAAAAGACACCCAGGGACGAACGAGGGATTGCGTGTCGTAAGGATGAGAGGCTCTTCTCGGTGCACTAGCGTACTGTGGCTTAGGCATGCAAGGAATTAAAGCCCAGCGTGTACGAGTGGCGGAGAAAGACTCTAGATTCGCAATGCGCTGGACGCAGAGCGAGAAGGCTGTGGTCCTCCGAGCGGCGAGTGCGTTCAGAGTGCGTTCACATTTCGAGACACTGCGAAAGTCGCGCCGTAAATAACACTCGTCTCACGCGCTGATTGGTGATCCCATGGTGCCTCGCCACCGCCACAGACGCGTCGTCCCGCGGGACGCGTCTCCGACGCGACTTGCCGTTTGCCCGCGCTTGCAAGAAAGGGAGCGCATGCGCAAATTCAGGAGGACTTATTTCTTACCATGTAGACGGCTGCATCAGATCTTTCTATTCGCACCCTCGTAAGATTCCTCTGACCGGATGTAAATGCCATGCTCGCAGGTGCCTCACAGCCCACGGAACTAGATAGCGGCGGCCTGTTTCCATGACTCGTATCCCCGTACGCCGAAGTCTCTGCACGGTCTGACTGCGACAAATAAGTAGGCCTAGACATCCGATGGTTTCCTTATGGACCGCGTCACGATCTAGCATCAATGAAATTCATCTCAAGCTACATCTCCAGTGCCTCTGTGATCTGTGTAACAGTGTGTTGACGTATCCGACGATCCCGTGCGAAAACTCGGGAGAGTGCGAGAGAGGAAGTCAGACTTCCCGCCGTCGTCTGTACCTGATACCTCGCGAAGGTCCAAGAAGAGACGCGACAGCAGGACAGAAGTAAAACTGTAAGAGTCAAATGCGATTAGCTGGTTCGCGCGGCCGAGGAGAGGTAGCAAAGACGACATACGTAGCGGTCCACAGCTGCCAGATTTCAATGAACTGTGCAGAATAGGTTCAGAGCGTCACCGGGCCTGTGCACGATGCGAGGTGGCTCTCACTTCTGTCAGGCGGCCCGTGGCCATCCCAATCACGTTGATGATACATAATAACCTGTGTCATTTCAGCGCTGTGTCGTCTAGTGAAGGGGGGCTACTAGCTTGACGCACGAGAAACACGAAACCGCTATTGATCGACAATAAGTAGGGTAGGAGGAAAGAGTAACGGTGAAGTTTACGCACTATCTCGAAAGAGCACCCCACTCAATGTCGACGCCACGCCGTCCCCACGTTGATTGCGGCGTGCCTTAGTCAGTGTTTGAGTCCTAGCGACAGTTAAAGCTAACACGATGCCATCGGAAACAACGGAGGCTGCTCTTGCTCCAATCATCCCTGCGACCAATTGAAGCATCCCATCCGATTCTACTTCAAACAATAATATCTATCTGTATGTCATGACACTTACAGCTGCGTGGTTCGGGCCTCAAGGTAAGTCCATAGTGCTTAACAAACAAGGATATACTTACTTCTCATATGACGTATCGTCACCTATGATAGTCAACATACATGCTTCACGCTTGAGATAGGCGTCCAACGTTGGAAGCGACCTCCTGAAGATGTACTACTTGCCAATTATCGCATAATGTGAGTTAGTTCTTCCGGTGCACGCAATAGCGGCATAGAAACTTTGGGCATACTCACGATCGAGATGGCAGGATTTAGCAAACCAGCTATCAGCACAAGACTGAACAGCAATCGACCACGGTTGAACATGGCGTAGACGCGAAGCGCAGCGAAGACTGGATGGGACTCTTCGTCAGCGAGCACTGCCCTAAGCTGTTCGATCCACGAGTCCTTACCGGTGGAGCTCACGAGAATGATGATATCCAACGCCATCTGGACATGCAGCATGATACCGCAGCTACGATGTGCATTCAGTCCTCCGATCCATGCTGTGTGCAACAGATTGTCAAACTTGCCTCTGTCCCATCTGTTAGCCACGTGAAGCGAAGATCTGAGTTGCTGGATGTTACGCACCCAATTGGATTGCAACTCGGGCAACGACATGCGAATGAGCAGCGTGGGGACGATGTTGAGGAGGGCCGCATATCGGAAGCTGTAGAACAACAGCGATGAAACTGACTGCTTCGCCCTCCAGACGTACGAGACTTCGCGATCAAGGGTCAACAAGAAATCATACACGACCAGTGCTATCATGTAGTTCGGTCAACTGCACACGGCGATAACTATGTATACATACCTGTGGCGGAGAAATACAGATAACTCTCGAGATCGAGATAAATCCCCACAAAGCTAGTGAGCTGTCAGTTGACAATGAGAGAAGACCAGATAGAGTGCACGGACAGCTTTGCAGAATGTGGATTGACTTCAACATAATCCCTCTTGAGCTCGGCAAAACTTGAGTATGGCATAGTGTGGGTGGCTGGTGCCAGTGCGTGGACATGCAGTAGACTCTGGGTCGTCGAATGGCCTCGAAGATAGCGCGGGTTATCTTATACGGAGATCCGTGCGAATAGTAGCTCGAACAATGATGCATCGTGTTTCTGTTCAAAATGTCCCCGGCAGCGCGGGCGTGGCATGGCATTCAAGATATCTGTACAGCTTCAAGACACCCATTTGGATAACATGTTGCCGAACAGTCATGCCCTTGAACCTTATACACAGTTCTGAAGATACAGACTGGCGCTGCCGCTCCGTATGGAGCAGATCTTGTTGGGAATGCAGTTCCCAGTGCACAGAGGGTAGCGAATGGACCTCTTGTACTGGTAGTTGTTGAACATCTACACGTTCGAAGTCAGTCAGTGATAGAAGTATGCTAACTGAGGGCAACTGACCTGAACGAGAGTCGAGTTCGCCTCCATTGCTGCGTGCAAAGAATAGTCATTGACACGAGACAAGGGTGAGAGGATGATGGTGTATGTACCATCTGTCACTAGATGCCACCATGTAGCGTTCAGAGGGTCGTCGACACCCCATTCTATCATTGCGCCATATGCGTCGCCGAGGGCGACCCACCCTGGAGTCGACCTCATAAACTCGGAAGCCGACGTTGTAGTTCGCTACTGGGACAACAGACAGGCCGATCTGAAAGCTGTTTGTGAAGTGCAGAGACTACAAGAAATGTGCCGACTCACCCACACGACAGTCTGAGCGGTTTCGGCGCTCATCAAGGTGGCATTGTTGGCATAATACACCTACGCAGCGATGAGACGAGTATCGACAACGAACACTCAAATAGAGTCGCCGTCAACATATCCGTGTGCGTGTGTCCGAAGAAGATGCCTGATGACGAATGAAGTTGCTAACTCATTCGGCCATGTGTACAGCACTTACCCAGGATGACATGAGGAGAGTAGTATCGATCGACACTAATAAGGCATGAGCCATTCGATCAATGATTCGACTTCGTGACGTACATCTGGTAGACTGCGCAAGCATGAATATGATGCAACCGAAATAAAGCATGACGGACGAACATAAGTTTGTAGGGTTTGCAATCGGATTGGTATCGTCCCTCGTGATTACCCTGCACAGCGTACACTGGCCCAGTGTTGACGAGGCGCTTGTCAAGATCATACAAGACGGACTCTGGGCAGGAAGTCGGAACTGCACGAGACTACACACTAATTTATACGCACCCCGGAGTAGACCGTGAAAGCCCTGCGCAACGAGGTTGTGGTGAGATGACCGATGGGTCGAGTAGACACATCCTTACCTTGACAGCTCGTTGGCGGGGTCGTGGGGGATCAGGTCGCCAGTATAGATTGTGAAGTCGAAGCCCGTCTCTTCCGTGCCTGTGAGGGCCGGCACCGCTTGCAACGCTGCGACAATCAAGGGATAGGGGGAATCACTAGATGCGTAGCAGGTACGATGAGACTACGACGATGCCTGGTGCCAGTAACATACGTACCAATTGAAGGCATCAAACCGAGGAACAGGTTGCACTGTCTGGTTGAGACTGTTCTCGTTGTAGCCGTTCACGCGGTAACACAAGTACTGGCTGCAGTTCACCTCCGCTCCGATAGCGTAACCTGCCGCATACAGGCTCGGTACAATCCGGGAGACACTCATCAACATGGCAACTTACGGATCGATGTCCAAGGTGCAAGATTTTCAGGCGCTCCCTCGTGGGTTGCTTGGGCGGAGGGAGCGAGTTAGGTTTCGGCTTCGCGAACTAGCTATCTAGGTCCAGCGGGCTCGTGGGCGGTCTCGGACACAGACTAAGGAATTGGTTGCATATCGTCTGATGTGCGCCATAAGCCATACAACATTCACCAGCATCAAACCGTACTTCTCACCTGCCCGTCGTACGTAGCCTCCAACGTCTGCGGCCGCGATCGTCTGCGTCATGACCGAGCCAAGCGTGTATATCCCATACGTCGTCTCGCAATCGAGGGTCGTGCTGTAGTTAAAGTACTCGCGCAGACGCATGGCCGGGTTTGGGCCCTGCTGGGGTTGCGCCATCACCAGGAACTTGGCGACCTCGAGCGCGGCTTGACAAGCTGCGCAGTAGTCAGCTGCGAAGCTGCGATGGGGGTTTTCGCTATCGAGACGGCCTGCGCGACAGCCACACCGAAGAGTTCGCCGGAGGCGGTAGAGGGTGAATCTCCTCAGTGTCGTTCTGCGAGGGAGTTAGCTTTACACGGCTGGTCAGGCGACTAAAGATGAGAGGTTCTTCTCGGTGCATAGCTACTACTGTGGCTTAAGCATGCAACTTCGGCTGAATCCTTCGCGTATCTCGGTCTCTGTGTGGAAGCCTGCTGGGCATGTACGAGTCGCCGAGAAAGATGACATTCGTGGTGCGATGGACGCAGAGAAGGCTGTGGTCCTCCGAGCGGCGGCGAGTGCGTTCACGACACTGCGAAAGTCGCCCCAAAAAGAACTTAACACTCGTCTCACGCTCTGATTGGTCTCATGGTGCCTCGCCACCGCCACAGACGCGTCCGAGTCGTCCCGCGGGACGCGTCTCCGACGCGACTTCGGCTTACCGCTGGCCCGTACGTCGAAGTCTCTGCGCGGTCTGACTGCGGCAAATAAGTAGGCCTAGACATCCGATGGTTTCCTTATGTACTGCGTCACGATTTAGCATCAATGAAATTCATCTCAGGCAGGCCTTCCGGAGCTCGGGCATCTCGTTGACGAGCCCACGGTGGTCGGTACGTTTGGAGGTAATCATCGGAGCTTGATCCCAAGACACAGCGTATGCGCTTATATGTCAATTGAACAGAAGTCCGCGCCTCAACTGCGCTACGGACTGAGGGTACTTGTGGGTGGGTACATCTCCAGTGCCTCGACCTCTGTGAACTGTGTTGCCGCATCCGACGATTCCGGGCCATAACTCGGGAGAGTGCGAGAGAGAAACTCAGACTTCCCGCTGTTATCTGTCCCTGATACCTCGCGAAGGTCCAAGAAGAGACGCGACAGCAGAACAGATGTAAAACTGTAAGAGTCAAATGTGATAAGCTGAATCGCGCGGCCGAAGAGGGATAGCGAGGGCGACATACGTAGCGGTCCATATCTGCCAGATTTCAATGAACTGTGTATAGTAAGTTCAGAGCGTCACTGGGCCTGTGCATGATGAGGTAGCTCTCACTTGTGTCAGGCGGCCCGTGGCCATTCCAATCACGTTGATGGCACACAATAACCTGTATCCTAGGCTCAGCGCTGTGTCGCCCAGTGAAAGGGGGTCATGAGCTTGACGCACGAGAAACATGACACCGCTGGTGATCGAGAGTAAGCAGGGTAGGGAAGGGTAAATGTGGAGTTTACTACGCACTATCTCGAAAGAGTATCCCGCTCAATGTCGGCACCAGGCCGTCCTCACTTTGGTGCCGGCGTGCTCTATTCAGTGTCCGAGTCTTGGCGACAGTCAAAGCTAACACAATGCCATCGGAAGCGACCGAGGCTGCCCTTGCACCAATCATCCCTGCGATCATTAGAGGTACCCGATTCGATTTTACTTCAAGAATGAACCATCTATATGTATGCCATGGCACTTACAGCTGCGTGATTCGACTTCAAGATGAGCTTATAGTGCTGAACAAACAAGGCAATAATGTGCTTACTTTTCATATGATGTCTTGTCACCTATGATGGTCAACATACAACCTTCATGGTTTAGATAGGCGTCCAACGTTGGAAGCGACCTCCTGAAGATGTACTTGCCAATTGTCGCACAATGTGAATTAGCATCTCCGGTTCACGTGACAGCAGTATTGAAAGGGCATACTCACGATCGAGATGGCGGGATTCAGCAAGCCAGTTATCAACGCGAGACAGAACAGCAATCGACTACGGTTGAACATGGCGTAGACGCGAAGCGCAGCGAAGACTGAATAGTTCCCCTCGTCAGCGCGTACCCCAAGAAGCTGTTTGATCCACGAGTCCTTACCGGTGGAGCACACGAGGATGATGATGTCCAATGCCATCTGGACGTGCAGAATGATAGCGCAGCTACAATGCGTATCAGTCCCCCGATCCATGCTGTGGGCAACAGATAAACAAGCTCGCCTCTATCCAATCTGTTAGCCACGTGAAGCGAAGATCTGAGTTACTGGATGTTACATACCCAATTGGATTGCAACCCGGGCAACGATGTACGAATGAGCAGCGTGGGGATGATGTTGAGTAGGGCCGCATATCGGAAGCCGTAGAACAACAGCGATGAAACTGACTGCTTCGCTCTCCAGACGGACCAAACTTCACGATCAAGGGTCAAGAAGAAATCATACACGACTAGTGCTATCAAGGAGTTCGGTCAACTGTACATGGCGGCAACTATGTATACATACCTGCGGCGGAGAAATACAGATAGTTCTCAAGATCGAGATAAATTCCCACAAAGCTAGTGAGCTGTCAGTCGATAATGAGAGAAGCTAAGACAGAGTGTACAGACGACTTTGCAAGATGTGGTTTGACTTCAACATAGCCCCTCTTGAGCTCGGCAATACTAGAATATGGCATAGTGTGAGTGCGCTGGTGTCTGGACATGCAATGGACTCTGGGCCGTTCAATGGCCTTGAAGATACCGCGTTTTATCTTATATCGAAATCCGTGCGAACAGTGGCTCGAACGATGATGAGCCGTGGGTCTGTTGGATGTCCCCGGTGGCACCGGTGTGGCATAGCAATCAAGATATCTGTACAGCTTCAAGACACTCATTGGGATAATGTGTTCGCCGAACTGTTAAGTGCTGTGCATCTTATACACAGTTCTGGAGATACAGACTGGCGCTGCCGCTCCGTATGGAGCAGATCTTGTTGGGAATGCATTTCCCAGTGCACAGAGGGTAGCGAATGGAACTCTTGTACTGGTAGTTGCTGAACATCTACGCGTTCAAAGTCAGTCAATGATAGAAACATGCTAATTCAGGGAAACTGACCTGAACGAGAGTCGAGTTCGCCTCCATTGCTGCGTGCAAAGAATAGTCATTGATACGAGACAAGGGCGAGAGAATGACGGCGTATGTACCTTCTGTCACTAAATGCCACCATGTAGCGTTCAAAGGGTCGTTGACACCCCATTCTATCGTTGCACCATATGCGTCGCGGGCACTGTACTCCAATTCGAATGCGGGGCCGAATTCGGTCTGTCCATCCAGGTCGGGGAAGGTGTTGACATCGGAAAAATAGCTAGCAATGGGGCACGGGTCAGCGGAAGGAGGGCACTTATGCATACATGCAATCTACGTACGTATACGAATCAAGGACTTCAAATGTCTGAAATTCGAAGATGAGAAACTACTATAGGTATGACTCGGGAGAGACCTACCCCGGAGTCGACTTCATAAACCCGGAAACCGACATTGTAGTTCGTGACTGGGACGACCGATGGGCCAATCTACGCAAGCCGCGTGTTGTTAGAGAGGAAGCGCAAGAAACGTGCCAACTCACCCATGCGACAGTCTGAGCGGTTTCGGCGCTCATGACGGTCCCATTATTGGTGTAATACACCTACGCCATGATGAGACCAGCGACGATAGCGAGTACACAAGCTAGTTTACCGTCAACATGTCCATGTGGGTATGTCCGAAGAAGATGCCTGGCGACAGATCAGATCTCAATTCAAAGCATACTTCGTGCAGTACTAACCGGCGATGACATGTGGGGAGTATCGATCGACGCTGTCGAGACATAAGGCACACTGTCGATGTTTCGTCCTCGCTGCTTACATCTGGTAGACTACACAGGATGAGCAAGGAATAGTTAAAGAGAAGCGTAGTAGACGTACATAAGTTTGTAGGGTTTGCAATTGGATCGGTGTCGTCCCAACCGCTAGGGACATGTCCCAGGATCCAGACTACAATAGGTAAGTGTCGTTGAAGTAGCACTGCACGGAGTTTGAAACAGGTCGCACCTCGTTCTTCGGCGTCTTCGGCGTCTTGCAACTCGTCGGTCAGCCAACGCAGCATGCCAGAGTTGTCCGACGACGAGAGATTGAAATAATTGAAGACGTTCGGTCTACGGCAGAATTGTGGATCTCATAGCTGTTGTGCCGACAAGTATGAAGACGTACTGGAACCCTAGAGAATGCAATTGTCGCACATGAGTAACGACACGGGGGCATCAACTAATACAACATACAAAAATCAGTGTTGAGCGTGACAATTCTCAGCCCGTCTTGGCGTTGCACGGAATACGCCGCGTAGTTCTTCCGCGCTTGCTGCGCAGCCTCGGGGGAGATCCATCCCTCGAGCTCCCACAGAGCGGCAAGATGTTCGTAGTCCCTGACAAGCCTTCAGTCAAAAATCGTGGTGAACCCTCTAGACGCACCAGTCGAACTGGTCTGCATGGCCATTTCCGATGTTATACGGGGAGTTCTGACCTCTAGGTACGTTGAGCAGTGCATACATACAGCGCTCGGACATAGACGTACGACTGATAAGTGTCGTGGTTGCCCGGTACTGCATAGACGGGTCCCGTGTTGATCATACGCTTCATCAAATCATAGAGAACGGTCTATATGGAAGGTGGTGAGTCTCCGTAATTCTTCCGTCTCCGTTTCTTACCTCGGTATATACTGTATACTCCCTGGCGCATGACCTGATTAGCACGGCCACAGCGAACACTACACGAGTGCGATCGCATACCTCGATAATTCATTAAGGAGGTCGTGTGAGATGAGATCACCCGTGTATATCGAGAAATTGAACGAAGAGTCCTCTATGCCTGCTAGGACGGGAATCGCCTGGAACGTAGCCGTGACGAGCGGGTAGGGCGAGTCACTAGGCGGACGTCAGTAATCATCGGGAGCCGCAAATGCAACGATGGAGCACCATAGGAAAGATCCATATCGAGGAGCAGAACGGCTGGTCCAGTTCGAGTCGAGAACACTGTTTGCCCGACAGCAGTAACCGTACGTGCAGTTCGCCTCCGCCCCGATCATGTACCCTGTACAATACGTGTCAGTGGAATGCAGGATCAGCCGCGCCGTTGACTTACTCGGGTCGATATGTAAATCAGACAAGTGCAGCACTTTCATCCTTTCTCCAGTCGCTTGCTTAGGAGGCGGCAAAGGGTTGGGCTTTGGCTTTGCGAACCAATTCGTCAAGTTCAGAGGGCTAGCTGCTGGATAAGGACAAGTCCCAGTGAGGTACGCGCACGCCGCCTGGTCGAACATGTCATTTGGCTTGTGTAGAGAGCGAGAGAATCCAATCTTACCAGCCCATCATAACCGCCAACGTCTGCCAAGGCGAGAGTTTGCATGAGATCAGGACCCAGGCTATACTGACCATAGTATCCGCCGCAATCGCCGCTGCTGGCGAAGTTGAAGTATTCGCACACGCGCACTGCTAGAACCGAGCCTCGTTCTGGGACTGTGAGCGCGATGAACTTGGCGATTTCGAGGGCAGCTAAGCAACGAGTGCATGTGTCGTTGCCAAACGCAGGATTCTTGACTATGGATAGAATTTGATCATACGCGATGTCGACGAGCTGGTCAAGAGGCGCGGGCGCTGGCAGTGGGTGGGCTTCCCAAGTGTCATTCTAGGAAAACAGTTAGTGGACAATGTGCGAGTTCCGAGATAGTCATACTCCTGGCACGGTTTCCGGGTTCGTCAACCAATATGGATACGTCTCATGCTGATAACAAAGGGTCACTCGATGACTAGTATTTTCCCGTTGGGTGGAACCACGTACCGTGACAGGGTCCGAGATCACTGGCTGTGGCTCCACCGATGTCGCGGTCGGGTCGTTGTAATAGGATTCATAGAGAGACGTGGGGAAAGCACCAGAAGCAGTGTATGCTGTAGCACCTGGCACAGTCGCTGTGATGGACTGAGCAAGGAAAGTGATGCCTACCAGCGTGATGGCAGTTGCAGAAGAAGTCGAAAGCCACGGGGCCATTGCGTGCGTGAAAGCAAACCGCGCCAGATGCTATGGACGCTGGCTTTGCCTAGCTGTTCGGAGACCTGTCGCCAGCTTAAATATAGCATTGCGAGTAGCTACTTCTTCATCTGAGGAATGACACGTTCGTGAATAGTCGGTGAGTAGTGGTTAACGGATTGACGGCAGCAACATGCTCCCTAGGCCATGTGCCGCGAACATCAGAGCCTTCGATGCATGACCTGATTACCGACCTAGGTCCACATACAATGCACGATGTAGCTGTTCTTCGGATTAGCTGAAGGACGTCTCCACGGTTGTAATAGTAGTACGTTTACTCACGCGGCACGCCTGAGGCCTGAGGCCTCAGGGTCGAGCTCCGTGCGACGCTATCATATGGAGGGTAAGATAACAGCACTCGAGCACTTTAGATGTAACAAACGTACGCCGTTTGGTAATGCTCTCCGCCTGATGCGAGTACGGCGTCCGCAAGGCTGCTACAACGCTCCGTGACATGCCTGACGACTTCATGTTCGATTTTTGAGCATCTTCTCACAGAACAAAGTGAGGTTGACGTCCGACGTCTCGCAAAGCTGTCCGCAGCCATGACATAGATAAAGCCTTGTGCACATTTAAGGTGCTTGCCAGTGAGGTCGGCCCTGCAGTTGTTGGACGTCGAGCGCTGAGATTCATCGGTCGTATTGGTGCGGGCCGGTGCAACCGGAGACCCCCATGCGGCGACTCGGTGGCGCGAACTTCGCTCTAGATGCCTTGTACAGGTCCTCCATGTCGTGTCGCAAATGGCACATGGGTGCTACCGACTCTGTGACCACACAAGCCGAGTCTCAAAATCACGTCCTAGACACTTACAGCCTCAACCGCGACGTCGCTTTATCAGATTAAATACAAATCCGTGAATGGACCCTTGTTCGAGACGTAAGACTACATTCAGAACCACAACATCGTTGCGCGCCGCTTGCAACCCAGTGGCGTGAGTGGTTTATCTTAACACCAGTGCTGGATGCTCCCCCTATTTGGCTGAGCTCTACAGACCATGGGTGGTCAGCAGACTCAGGCTCGGATCCATGATCATCCGGGATCGCATAGCTGATGTCCCGTAACGTGCGGCAGAAGAAACCGGTAGAGTCGCCCGATTGCGCGGCAGAGGCCTCTCGTAGGTCCAGAGCCAGGCGCGATAGAAGCACCGAGGTCAGCCTGTGGAAGCGGGTAATGCATATATATGCACATGAATGTCGATGATTACACCGGGGATGACTTACGTTGCTGTCCAAACTTGCAATACCTTGATGAACTTGTGAGAACATTATGTTTGCATAAGCTACATCATCTCAGCATATTAAGACTCTACATACCTCGTCAAGATGCCCCGTCGCGATGCCAACTACATTGACGACACAAAGCAGTCTGGCAAATATCCAAGGTTATTGCTAGAATAGGCTCTCATGCATGTTCACTAGTAACACTCACCCGAAACATATTGCGGCTAAGCTCTGTATCAGTAAAAGGCGGTCGGAGATGCAAGACTGTGCTCACTGTCTTGCAGAAGAATCTGCTTGATCATTGGTCCTTTATGTGTCTCAATATGGACACCACGCATCCCATCGAATGTTTTCATGGCAGTCAAAGCCAAGACCAGGCCATCCGATACAAGAGAAGCCGCTCTCGCTCCCATCATCCCTAAAACAAAGTCGTGTGGGGCAGCCTCGGGTTTGTAGAATGTAAGATAACGCACAACTGCAAGCGGATTGTTTAGGAACATAGCAAGCCATCGCAGTCATATGCTGTCGTTAAATTGAACCTGCTCACTTTTCATAGCTATCCAAGTCCCCTTTGACCTTTAGTGAGCAAACTTGATAATTCACGTAAGTTCTCAAAGACGGTATCTCCGTTGCATACACGGATACACTATTCATGATAGGCCGAGACCTGACAAAGATATACTGCAACGTGTCGTAAGAAGATCAAGCCGCTCTATTGATGTACACACTTACAATTGATATTGCTGGATTGACTAGTCCCGAGAGCAGCACCAAGGCAAAGAGCAGCCAATTCCGTCTGTAAATGGCAAAAATGCGCCAGGCCCCGAAAACTGTTGATGTGTAGTAGCCATAATGTGAGCAAACGTCATCAGAGAGCGGACTGAAATCCTGGACGAGCTCACCTGCGGCGCTGACCAAGATTATCATGTCTAGACCCATCTGCGTGTGTTGAATGATCCCGCAGCTAGGTGCATGGCATTATACCTCAGTGGTTCAACTTTGAATTGCGGGTCGCTCACCTCTGCGAACAGATCGTTAGCCATCTAGAATGGTATGTAGAAACAGATTAATAGATACCGACCCAGTTAGATTGCCAGGTAGGCCATGCAATACGAGAGAGAAATTCGAGAATGACGTTGATCAGGATGGGATATCGCAAGCTGTAGTACAGGATAGTCCCCCGTGACTGCTCTGTCGTCCACATGAACCGCACTTCGCGATCAAACGTCAAGAGATGGTCATAGCAGGCTAGAACTAGAGACAGTGCCAGCGTGAATAACAGTCATACAAGGAACACACATATGGCTGAGTTGCTTACCCGACGCAGAGCAAAACATGTCATTTTCGAAGTGTACATAGATTTCCAAGAACCTGGAATACACGCGGTTACTCTTCGTACGACGAGCATACTATCAAAGACATACCCTTCAATTACCTTGTATAGGTGTGCGGCTTCGGACATTGTCCACAGTTCTGGTTGACAAAGCAGCTCAGTGAATACGTCTTGCGAGGGCCCTCAAGTGGGTGTTGCAGGTCCTCCGTCTCGGAGACCTGTAGTAAAGCCACCATTATATATGGTCAGTTGACACGATCTAGGGTTGCAGTTTTGGAAACCCTGATAGCGTTTGCGAATAGTAAGGCTGCTGGTGTGGTAGTGCATCATACATTGAACCGCAATAGCCCGTCCACGGATTTTTGGAACAGTCACCGGCGCACGATGAACACTGAATGATGCACAGGATACATGCCAGCAGCAATACTATCATAATCTCAAGTTGTCAGTGAATGCGAACTATCTGATGACGAGCAAGTAGACGAACTTGCTCATTACTAATTCCGCGCGATCTCTATGAAGAATCGACGTGATAAGTATGATGGTCACGATGAGGGAGACTTCCGATGGCATTGCGAACGACTCGGAGGTCTCATCTGCCAGCGCGGCCGAGGAACAGTGAACTGCCATCGTCATATGACATACCTGTCAGCGTATGGGCAGCCAGTATCGATGTCATGATGCAGTCCGTCCCAGATCTGAGGCCCTATTGACTGATTGAGCGAGCATCGCGTATGAATATGATATATGAATACCTGTCTGGTAGTGCGTGCTTATCGTACTAGGACCAGTGACTGATCTTCGCCGCAAGGGTCTTGCATAGTTGTGATTGGAACAACAGACAAGTGCACCAGTACTAGTACTTTCCCGCCGGTGCTCGGAAGAGGGATCAAGTAAGCGCTCAATGTAACAGTGACGGCGCAGCGCCATAAGTACACGTGCACGTGTGGATCGACCTTGGAATGGTCGACGAGTCCCTGGTGCCTGACTGGCTCGAGAAACAGTACGTGTGTACTTGGCCGCATGCCAGTGCCGTCGAAGTCAAGTCAAGATGTCGTAGTACTTGGAACACTGCCTTCTATGCCTGGCCTGCGTCGGAGGCCGTTGGCACTGGCAATGGACCTTCCGCTCACTTGCAGTAACCAATCAGCTCTGTATGAGGTCTCACCGGTTGAGATCTTGAGGCCGCCCAAATACTCATCTATTTTGGAAATAGAGGCTTTCTCAGCGCAGGTGGGAATTCAGTCTCGCCTCTCACGTTGAAATGCGGATTTGTGTCCAACCTAGGTCGGTATCTGCTATTTCCGCGGTTTCACATACCATTATATTTACCACGAGCTTACTACCGCGTGCCCAGTACCCAGGTGCGCTCCAAATAGGGAGTCTTCGAACCATATTCATGAGACCCTACTCGGTTCACCGAGGCCGTGTCTGTCTGCCAGTGGTCTTCCTCTTCTTCGTCTCATCCGTTTTCGCACAGACCATGTCCGGCATGCGCTCGGGTATGACAATCTGCATTACCATCGCGGCGCACAAAACAACACACTAGGTCCTTCTGTTTTCACTGCGCCAGCCGCCTTTCCGACGTCGCTCTACCGGTCATACTATAATGACCCACGGCGACCACTGCCCAGCCGCAGCCATCATATCTGATCCAGTAACGGTATGCTTCACGCTCTGCTCGGAACGTCTCTACCGCTCACACATCTCAACTGCTAGCATGAAGTCTATCCATATTGGTTGACAAACCCAGAGACCATTCCACAGGTACGGGGTCGATACACGGCACCCATCCTGCCATTCTCTGATAGCAGCTTCTCAGAACGATACTTGGGAACCACATGAGCTCCCTGAGGCAGTATCGCCTTCACAGATTGCGGATGCGGCACTACAGCAGATTCTTGCGATTGTATCAAACCCAGTCTTTGGAACCAACACATGTTCACGCTGTCAAGCCGCTCTAACGATAGCGAAGATGGTCGCTCTGTCAGCACCGGCCGAAGGCCCTGGGCTGGCTGTGCGCCTGTGCGAGGCCTTGGGCGCGAGCACAGACTGTGGCTCCGAGTATGGACAATATACGCTCGGCGCGACCATCACTCAGGTAGCCGCATTCGCCGACGTTGGCG